>NC_048299.1:126269279-126569279 GCF_013100865.1 Trachemys scripta elegans | reverse complement strand
GGAACTGTGGAATAGTTACAAAATGCACCACTCCATAAGTCAATGCTAGCCACGGTAGTGAGGACACACTCCGCTGACTTAATGTGCTTAGTGTGGACATACGCAATCAACTGTATAAAATCGATTTCTAAAAATCGACTTCTATAAACTCGACCTAATTTTGTAGTGTAGACATACCCTAAGTTACTACTCCCACTTCACAGCCGGGTAAACCAAGACTGAATTCTGTGTTTATTCCATACAGTACCAGCTATCATACCTCAGGCCTAAGCTGGAAGGCTCATTTCTAGCAGAAAGAGAATTGTTTATTAGATTCCAAACCCACTCAGTGCTCAGCCCCTCAACTGAGAGTGCTAATAAAGGTGTCAATTGTGATGTCAGCACCAGTGCATTAGGAATTGTACTGAGGTCACCATTTGATATTTTGTAGGCCAGAAAGCAGGGTCATTGGACTGAAATGATTTCCATTCCTTTCCAGCTACTTGTGAACCAGTTTCCTAATGATGAAAAGCTTCATATCTCGTTACTCCTGAATCAGTCAGTTCACCCTACCTCTTTTATATTTCTTTTAAAATAAGTTTAAACTTTAAAATGATTTCTTGGGCCAATTAACAGTCATAATGGCTTCACTTTATTTGTTATATACTTTATTATTATGTACTTTATTTTTCAATTACATGCTGAATTTAAAAATGGCCCCAAAAATCTAAACAAATTAACTATAATTAATCTTAAGAATTTCAAGACTGACCCTATCAAATTCATTGGGTCAGATTCTCAGCTGGGATACACTGGTACAGCTCCAGTGACTTGGATGGAAACATACCAGTTTACATCTGCTGAAGATCTGGCATACTGATTTTCAGTATCTCATCTTTGTAAGCAGACAAAGGTGCAAAAAACAAATTCAGTTGCCTCAGACTAAAGTTCAGTGCCCAAAGGAAAAGATGACAAAAGGCATTAACATTTGATTATATTTATTTCACTAACAGCAGTTTCCATTAAAAATAAATAAATAAATGAATAAAAAGCTCAAGTAACTCAGAATACCACCACAGTACCAGCTCTACCAACTGATTGAAGATCTAAGGGGGGAAGACACTGTCAATCATGAAGCAGAAAAACAGAAGTTTCTAAATCACTGAAATACACTCCATCCAGTCAGTTTTCATCTGTTCTTTTCTAGATAAGAATGTTCAGGAACTGGCCATGTGGTTAGGGTCCCCAGTGCAAATGTGGACATGTAACTGTTCTGAAACTGCAAACCAAAAAAAAAAAGGGGGGGGGGTTGATGGGGAAATATGGCTGCAAAAGAGAATAATTCTCTCCTTGTCTTCAAAATGTAAGTTGAATGAAGTTTAAAGTGTTAGCCTTTGCATGTCAGGGGAAATCAAGTTATGCTATTGGCAGTCTATACTTGTCTTGAGATAAAGGCAGGCTGCATTTCTAAATATAAAGATAGAATTGTGCAGCTTTGACTTGGGGAGTATATAGCTGAGTAGAAGCAAATAGAGAAGATGGGATGGATTCAGAGGGAGCTGTCATTTCTGCCACAAACTGATCTTTGAAGTTTGTTGGGGGCCCACATGTATCTTTCTCTGCTGAGATAATCAATAGGCTACTGCACCTTCTCATAAAAATGCTACTTGGAAGGGGGTGTCTGTCTCTCTGTCTAGATATCTATACCATGTTCATCTCTATGGCAGACATTGCCAGGGTAAAAATGCCTACCTAAATGGCTATTTAAAATGCCTACCTGTATCACAAGTTGATGAAAGGTGTCCTCCCTCTACCTTGAAACTACAGAAAATTCTCAGAGTTCTAGTTTAGAGCAGTGCTTCTCAAAGCCAGTCTGCCGCTTGTTCAAGGAAAGCCCCTGGCGGTCCGGGCCAGTTTGTTTACCTGCCATGTCCACAGGTTCGGCCGATTGCGGCCCCCACTGGCCATGGTTCGCCGCTCCAGGCCAATGGGGGCTGCGGGAAGTGGCACGGGCCGAGGGATGTAGTGGACACCCTTCCTGCAGCCCCCATTGGCCTGGAGAGGTGAACCGTGGCCAGTGGGAGCCACGATCAGCCGAACCTGCGGACACGGCAGGTAAACAAACTGGCCCAGGCTTTCCCTGAACAAGCGGCGGACTGGCTTTGAGAAGCACTGGTTTAGAGATCCTTTATGTAATACACTCAGATGGTTTTCAGCTACAGAGGAATATACACAAATAACTCATTTAAACTGCACAGCTGACAAAAACAGATTCCTTCAGAAGTATGGGCATGATCAAAATGAAAAATCCAAGTTTTTCTAAGAATAGTTTTGTTACAAAGGGAAAATGCAAGTATTGCTGGTTGGAAATGTTCAGATGAAATAGGATTTCATCAGAAAATGCCAGTTCTTCAAAGCCAAAATGTCTTGTGAGAATTGTTCAGATTTGTTTAATGAGAAATCCCAAGTTTCAGCCAGCAATTCAAGTTGTATAATATCAGATGGTAAAAACCTTTTTTGAAAATTGTATGTAGTTGCCAATGCCAGCCTGCAAATTTCACATTTCATAAAACTGCTTCTGCTTTGTCCTTTTGTGTAGCACATTCTTTATTGCTCTTGCCTGCAGCTCTACTATTCATCAACCTTTTTCAGTGAACTTCTAAACAGAGGGAGATAAAATAAGCCATTTATCAACTCCAGCCATACTAGAACTGCCAATCTCTGAATATAGTCTGGATGAAATCAGGGGTAGTATCTCAAAAGAGGTTACCTCACATGAATTATGCAGATGTTAGGTTTAAAGTATCCTGATAAATATGTTGATTGAATGTTTACAAATGGGGCCATAAAACAAAGACATTCAATGTAGTCTAAACATTATATTTAGAATAAAACCTAACCCTCTTAGTTTGCAATAATCCGTGGCACTGATCATGCAGCAATAATTATATTGATTTTGTGCATAGATTTTAAAGTATGTTCTACAACTGATGATCTTTTTAGTTGTCTGACCTTGTCAGCCAACTGAGTCTAATGTTCAGTTAATTTTAAGATTACAGCGCTACAGGAAGATGCTGTTTTGGGGGCGGGGAGAGGGGTTGGGTGTTTTGGTTTTTTTTAAGTGGGGCAGGGGAGCAAGAGTACTTTTTTTCTGTATTTTGAGGGATTTTTTGAAAGATGTTTTGACTTTGGTAACCTAAGCATCTCCCATCTCCCGCTTCTTCCACCAAATCCCACATTCTGATTAGATGCCTTTGGGAACTACAGTAGGCAGTGAGAAACTGGAAATAAAGTCAGCACAATACTGGCTGAGTTCCATACAGGTTCTACATTTCAATTTTTTATAACTTTGTGTTTTGGAAAGCAGAACACAAGAAAGAATAGTATCGAGGCTAAGCTAGTGTAAGCTCCTGTAAGCTAGTGTGGTATTTGCTTTCCAGAGTAATAAGCCTGTTTTGATGGAACAATGAAAGATTTATCATGAAAAGATGGAAAAGACCCTATCAGATTTTGGCCTCCAGTCATCTGAGCACTGATACACAACAGTGTAAAGAAATAGATGCAGAGTTAGGAACAGAAGTGCAGAAGGTGTAAACTACAGGAAGGATGAAACCCCCTGTTTAATATGGTAACCTTTGATGGGGTTTTATTTGTACTGTCAGCTAGGCTTATTCACAGTATTCAGATAAGGAAACCTTACTTTATCACAGGGGTAGGCAACCTATGGCATGTGTGCTGAAGGCTGCACACAAGCTGATTTTCAGTGGCACTCACACTGCCCAGGTCCTGGCTACCGGTCTGGAGAGCTCTGCATTTTAATTTAATTTTTAATGAAGCTTCTTAAACATTTTAAAAACCTTATTTACTTTACATACAACAATAGTTTAGTTATATATTACAGACTTATAGAAAGAGACCTTCTAAAAAGGTTAAAATGTATTACTGGCACGCGAAATCTTAAATTAGAGTGAATAAATGAAGACTTGGCACACCACTTCTGAAAGGTTGCCGACCCCTGCTCTATCACATTCCTGGTATTCATTAAGTAACAGCACCCAACTGCCCAAAGACTTAATTTCTTGGAAAAACATACCACCAAAGTCAACATCGAATGATGTTTTGATTCTATATAGGTTCTTATGCTACACTCATCAACATAGTATCTGAATGCCTTCTAAGTAATGTACTAAGCAACATGACTAAATCTGACATGTGTTTGTTCTCTTATCCTCTCCCCAGGGAGAAAAATGTAGATTAAATGTTTTATTTTAGAATGTTTTTTATTTTTATATATATATATATAATAATGAGAGATGCTGTTATGATGAGCGTCACTATCTTCAAATAATAAATAGCAGTAATCAGTACTATAATTACTTCCATTTATAGAGGACTTCTTGTTACAAAGCATTTTGCGAACTAATGTATGAGCTACATACAGAGGCCACTTCACTCATCAGTGAAATGCAGCCACCTAGGAGGTGGAATGCAGAAGCTTTTTAACAATGCATCACAACACTACAAAAAAAGTTTAGGTAAGGAAATTAAGACTATTATCGCATTCCATGTAAGTACCAGCGGAATATAATTAGGCCAAATACAATTTCACCAGCATATCATAATTATACATACCTGGTTTTGCAAACAGAGCTCTGGGGTTTTGGATGACAAGTGATCAAGACCTTGCTTTTACATTGTATCTGAACTGGACAACCTAGTTCCACATTTGTAGTTGAAATTTTAATGAAAAGTTTCTTCAGAATCTCAAATTTGAAATTTGTCAGCCATCTGTCATATGAATGATGGCCCCTCTTGCAGTACAGAGCCCCCTAGCACCTTGCACATTGCTTCACTGCTGACTTAGAGGGGAATCCTACTCCATGTCTACACAACAGGGACTATAGCAGCATAGCTTCAGTGCTAGAGCTAGACCTACATAACCCCATAGTGTAGACACAGCCTACAGCGATGATAGCTAGGTTAACAAAAGCATGCTGTGTCTACACCAGGGATTAGGTTGGCAGAGTTATGTCACTCAGCGGTGTGGATTTTTCACAATCCTGAGCACTGTAGCCATGTCAGCCTAAATTTTAAGTGTAGACCAGGCCTTAGAGGTGTCCTAAATGAGCAACATTTCAGACCTCTTCTTTACTTAAGATAGCTGGCAGGAGCCCAGTAAAAGTAAATATAAATTACTTTGACATGTAGGGCAGGCTTTTCTAAAGATACCTGCAAGAAGTCATAGCATTAATTCAGCTTTTAGTATCCATTTAGATCCAGGGTCGGCAACCTTTCAGAAGTGGTGTGCCGAGTCTTCATTTATTCACTCTAATTTAAGATTTTGTGTGCCAGTAATACATTTTAACCTTTTTAAAAGGTCTCTTTCTATAGGTCTATAATATATAACTAAACTATTGTTGTATGTAAAGTAAATAAAGTTTTTAAAATGTTTAGGAAGCTTCATTTAAAATTAAATTAAAATGCAGAGCCCCCGGACCGGTGGCCAGGACCCGGGCAGTGTGAGTGCCACTGAAAATCAGCTCACGTACCGCCTTCGGCACATGTGCCATAGGTTGCCAACCCCTGATTTAGATCTTATATTTTTCCATTTAAAGAACCCCACTCCTTTGTACATGGCTAGTTTATGTTAACACATGTTCCTATTGCTGTTTCCCTGGTCCTCCCCTCCTCCATGCCTTCCTACTGATTGTCATACCCACTGTTGCTTTCTGCCCTATGTTAGGCCCAATCCTGCAAACACCTATGAATGTGCTTGAGGTTAACACGTGCGTAAATCTTTGCCTGAGTGGAGTCTAGGGCAGAGGCTGTTCTTCTACTTACTACAGTGTCTAACACAATGAAGACTCAATCCTCACTTGAGCTTCTGGATGCTATTGTGATACAAATTTTTATTAATGATAACCTCAAAAGGAGAAAAAAATCTTGCTCTTTCCTACTTGTCAAAAGTATGCATTTTCTTCAGTTACCTAGCAGAGTAACCAGCATTAGTGACTGTTGGTTGCCATGGTGAACATGCAAAAAAGCTCTAGTGTTGGCTTGCGTAAACAAGTTTTTATTTCGAACAGTTGGACATAAAGAGTACATTTATATACACTTTGGGTGTTAATATTTATCCAAACAAACCATCACTGGCACTTCTTAAAATGGCTTTTGAAGAAAATCAGGGAAGAAGATACATAGCCTTCAGCAGACATAAAAGATCATTCAGAAGAAATGCAGTTTCATTTATCATTTCAAAACATGCAGAGAGATTTTTGTCTTCCCACTTCAAAATTGTGAATGAAAGATTTGCTTTACTTAGCACTACACTTCTGTTCAAAACTAACCAGCTGGGAGCTATTGATCACAATTGTCATTTACCAAGAGGGAAGGAATTTGAAATTAGAACACAGACCACTTGAAATGCCCCTCTATGCCTAAAAATCTGTAGAGCGGTGGAACTATCCAGTTAAAGCAGGGAATTTCAATGTTAAGGGTTAGACTCTGAGCTGTTTTCAGCACTGGCGGCTGTGGGCACAACTTCACTAACTACAGGAGAGTTGTGTCCTGTTTCAGGGCTGAATCTGTCCCTCTGGCATTTGCTTGCCCATTATGCCTAAGTATGTATGTGCCATAAAGGGAATGTTCTCACCACTCTGGGAGAGATCTCCCGACAGTGGGATAGGAAGAGAGCTTACTGGCTTTAGTGAATCCCATTCTCAGGTGCCTAACTCTCCTCATGCATGGCATAGGGAACCTAGGCACTTAACTTGGGCTGAGATTCCATGGAGCACCTAAAAGCCAGACATTGCAACACCTCCAGTAATCTACCCAGTTAAATAGCATTAACTGGGGGGTGTGATGTGGTGATACACTGCCACAGGGAAAGAACTATGTCATTCTACTTTAGGGACAAAAGTGACTTCTCCCATAATTTTGGGTGCAGACTGTGTGTCCTTTACTCTGATACAACCCTTGTGGGGTGGAGCTCACCATATACACTCCTTGCACTGGCCAGTACATAAAGGAATAGGAGCTATAGCTATGCCTTTCTTCCTGAGTCATCCTTGTCTCCTTTGAGGCATGCAGGCTCTCAAGGAAGTATGGAGGGCGCAGAGGCTGCCATTCTGCCTCACTGTTATAGGGTGCATGCAAAGAATGGACATCTCCATGTGCGTTTCTCTCTTCTGTAGGACAAGGAGATTCATTCTGGCCCAGTGTAAGCGTAAGAGTGAAATTCTCTGCTGGAGCAAACGGGTGCAGCTCTATTGAACTCTGTTGGGTTGAGCCACTTATACTAGCTTAGAATTTGGCTTTAGGTATTAAGATCGCAGGAAATTTGGATTTGTTTGGACCCCTATGACTCAAGAACAATGAACTTTAAAGGAAGCGCTTACTGACACCATACCAAATAGGTGCTGTAATTGGTAAGGGAGAATGGATTCTTCTGCATATACCAAGATCTTAACCCCACCCCACCCCAAAGCTGTTGATAAGAACCTCATAACTAACTATTTGGAGAGTATTGCGCTTCAATCAAAGGGTTAAATGTCTTTTCCCAATCCTCAGCTGCAGTGAGAGAATGGATAGCTTTGCACTGCTGTTCAATGACGTTTTGAAAAGGACTAATGAATGTGGAGCAACTTTTCAAAGAGGACTTTGCAAAGAAGATGTGCAGCATGGGCAGCAGGGAAGACAAAGAGCTGTGGAGAGTTTCCCATGGCAGTTCTCAACCCCTGTGGAAAATTTGTCAAGGTGCCACAGCTACAGATGTCAAAACAGGAATCCCAGAAAAGGATTCCTTTCAAAACAAAAAGCAAACTTTAATTTCTTATCGCTAAACTTTATTTTGATCATTAAAACCTATAAATAGATACATATTATGAAAAATTAGAAATATGATATGGTTAACTGGCTAATTAACATTACTTAATTAATTAGGGTTACCATATCTCATAAATAAAAAAAGAGGACCCTCCACGGGCCATGGCCCCGCCCATTTCCCCACCCCTAGCCCCACCCCAACTCCGCCCCTTCCCCCACCCTAACTCCGCCCCCTCCTCCCTCCCACTCCCAGCCAGGGGGAAAGGGCTGCCCCAGTGCTACCATCATCACGGTTTCCCGGGCAGCCCCCAGACCCTGCGCCCCCAGCCGGCGCTTCCCCAGCGCAGCTGGTGCCCGGGAGGGGAAGCGCCCAGCCGGGGGCGCAGGGTCTGGAGGCTGCCCAGCAAACCGTGAAGCCGGTAGCGCTCGGGCTTTGGGCAGCCCCTATGCCTCCGGACCCTGTGCCCCCAGCCGGGCACTTCCCCTCCGGGGCTCCGGCGGCTCTGCGTAACTTACACTGTATAAGTTACACAGAGCCGAAGAGGAGCAGAGCCTCCGCAGCTGGAGGCTCTGCTCCTCTTAGGCTCTGTTTAAGAGCCGGGCTGCCCCAGCGCTACCGGCTTTGGGCAGCCCCCGCGCCTTCGGACCCTGCGCCGCCGGAGCCCAGGAGGGGAAGTGCCCGGCTGGGGGCGCAGGGTCCAGAGGCAAGGGGGCTGCCCGAAGCCGGTAGCTCTCGGGCAGCCTGGCTCTTAAACAGAGCCTCCAGCCGCCGGGGCTCTGTGTAACTGACCCAGTGTCAGTTACACAGAGCCAAAGAGGAGAAAAGCCTCCAGCCGCCGGGGCTGTGTGTAACTGACACAGTGTCAGTTACACAGAGCCCCAGCCGCTGGAGGCTCTGTTTAAGAACCGGGCTGCCCGAGAGCTACCGGCTTCGGGCAGCCCCGTGCCTCCAGACCCTGCGCCCCCAGCCGGGCACTTCCCCTCCCGGGCTCCGGCGGCGCAGGGTCTCCAGGCACGGGGCTGCCCGAAGCCGGTAGCGTTCAGGCAGCCGGGCTCTTAAACAGAGCCGCCATTTTCCCGGACATGTTCCGCTTTTTGGCAATTCCCCCCGGACGGGGGTTTGACTGCCGAAAAGCCGGACATGTCCGGGAAAAAGAGGACGTATGGTAACCCTAAATTAATGTATATATTACACTGCAGCTATCCTAAAGTTCTCACACTGGAGGTTTCCTTTACCAGCAGTGGGACTCTAAGATGTTGTTTTGGCCCAGTTGGGATCTCTGTTAGATGAATGGGTATGTCTCATGCTTCAGGGTATAAACTGATCTGTGCAAGGGTCAGGCTGGATTTTCCTCACAGATACAGCATTTCACAATTGGCTAAAAGCATTACAGGGTTTGTTTGTTTTTCTGCCTTCCTCTAATAAAGCAAGTAGTGGCCACAGCCAGAGGCAGGATTTCAGACTTAGGCACGGGGCTGCCCGAAGCCGGTAGCGTTCAGGCAGCCCGGCTCTTAAACAGAGCCGCCATTTTCCCGGACATGTTCCGCTTTTTGGCAATTCCCCCCGGACGGGGGTTTGACTGCCGAAAAGCCGGACATGTCCGGGAAAAAGAGGACGTATGGTAACCCTAAATTAATGTATATATTACACTGCAGCTATCCTAAAGTTCTCACACTGGAGGTTTCCTTTACCAGCAGTGGGACTCTAAGATGTTGTTTTGGCCCAGTTGGGATCTCTGTTAGATGAATGGGTATGTCTCATGCTTCAGGGTATAAACTGATCTGTGCAAGGGTCAGGCTGGATTTTCCTCACAGATACAGCATTTCACAATTGGCTAAAAGCATTACAGGGTTTGTTTGTTTTTCTGCCTTCCTCTAATAAAGCAAGTAGTGGCCACAGCCAGAGGCAGGATTTCAGACTTGAAGTGAAATATTTTTCATATAATGTGGCAACTTCTGGGTTCCTGTGCAACAGAAACATGATGATGTGGGAGGGAGGAAAATGAAAAAATACTTGAATATAAGGGATAGTGAGCTCAAATACTGGCTCCAAAGTGTGCTATCCAGCAGTTACACAATAGTTATATAGTGCATATGCATTTTCATACAACTTAAATTTAATTGATTAAAAGTTTTGCTTCTTCAACAAATTGGAGATACTTTGGCTACAAATGTTTCCATAAATGGGCCACCTATTAAAATTATTTTTGTATGTGATGTTTGAATGTGACAATGGGAAAGTCACAGATGGAGTTCCTCTCCTGTCAGACTGAACAAGGAGCTTTATCATCATAAGGAAAACAGTATTATCCTTAAACCTACTCTGTTTCTCTCTATGCTTCACTGTAGAGTTTTAATCGAGAAATTCCCCAGCCCCGCCTGCCTGGCTTCTGAAAGCAGTTTTAAAGAAAGAGTGCATATTGCACCTAATCATTAGATCTCTGCAGTAACATAAAGAAAAACATTTCAGTGCTTGGTACTGTCAGGATTATAATCTAGATTGCCCAGTAGAGCCTTTATTTTAATTCAAAGTAACTGTGACGTTGCATTCCATATTTTTATAAAAATATGTTTATAAGTATGGATATGATGTAACTGGAAAATGCTTTATGCAAAAGGTCTCTTGTAAGCAGGGCCGGGTCCAAGCACCAGCTAAGGAAGCAGGTGCTTGGGGCAGCCAATCCAAAGGGGTGGCATGTCCGTCTGCTATTGGGGCGGCACGTCCGGGTCTTCGGCGGTAATTCGGTGGCGGGTCCCTCAGTCCCTCTCTTCCTCTTTAAGCTGCTGCTGAAGTGCTGCTGAAGAGGAAGAGAGGGAGTGCAGAGCCCACCGCCGAACTGCCGCCGAAGAATGGAGCGGTGTGATAGAGCTGCCACCGAAGTGCCACCAATCGGCTTTTTTTTTTCTTTTTTCCCCGCCGCTTGGGGCGGCAGAAAACCTGGAGCCGGCCCTGCTTGTAAAGTATCATTACAAAGCTTATAATCTACTGAGTGTGGTCATCCTATTTGTATGAATGTATCATTCTTATATCTGAAACTAGGAATATGAAATATAACTCTGAGGTCCTATTGGCACCTTAGAGACTAACAAATTTATTGGAGCATAAGCTTTCGTGGGCCACAGCCCACTTCTTCGGATGCATATATCAAATAAATGTGTTAGTCTCTAAGGTGCCACAAGTACTCCTGTCCTTTTTGCGGATATAGAGTAACACAGCTGCTACTCTGCAATCTGAAGTCCTATTGTAATTATGCAAAGTGTGGGCCATTAATGGTGGTTTGGAATCTTGATGGCTCCTATTAACCAGGACAATTGATTGTAAATGGCTCTGTTTACTTGTAAGACTCCTGTGCTCATGTCACCTGAACTGGAATCCATCTTTAACTTAGTGCTTTTCCATTTAGAAAGAGCAGTTGGAACCCAGAGAGAGACAAAGGATTCCCACCTTGTGCCAAAGCTATTAAAGGGGGTGGAACAGAACAAATGGGGTCCCAGTCATGTGAAATCCCCTGCTTTTCACCTAGGACGCCTGCTGGAACTGACAAGGTCTGTACCAGGGGAAAGGATTGGGCCCAGACTAGGAAGGAGTCTAGTCTGTGAAGGAAGCTTATTGAAACATCTCTAAGGGTGAGATTTACCTGTATTCAGTTTCTTAATGTATTAGGCTTAGACTTGCATGTTTTGTTTTATTTTGCTTGGTAACTTACTTTGTTTCATCTGGTATTACTTGAAACCACTTAAATCCTACTTCTTATAATTAATAAAGTCACTTTTGTTTATTAATTAACCCAGAATAAGTGATTAATACCTGGGGGAGCAAACATCTGTGCATATCTCTCTATCAGTGTTATAGAGGGCGGACAGTTTATGAGTTTACCCTGTATACGTTTTATACAGAGTAAACAGATTTATTTGGGGTTTGGATCCCATTGGGAGCTGGGTGTCTGGGTGCTGGAGACAGGAACACTTCTTAAGCTGTTTTCAGTTAAGTCTGCAGCTTTGGGGGCGTAGTTCAGACCCTGGGTCTGTGTTGCAGCAGGCTTGCGTGTCTGGCTCAACAAGGCAGGGTTCTGGAGGCTCAAACTGGCAGAGAAAACAGGCTCAAAGGTAGTCTCAGCACATTAGGTGAGAAGTCCCAAGGGGATCTCTGTGACTGAACCTGTCATAGTAACTACCATGACTTAATTGCAAATCAAAACAAAAGATGGGAAAATGCTCATAACAGTCTCTCTGTTAGGTAACCATCAAAGAGTGTTTCAGGTTTTCATAACAATCAACTACTGTTGATCTTAACACACGATATTTTTTCAAATACATAATGTTATCATCTCCTGACACTTGAGTATATAGACTAGAAATATTAAGACACAGAGGACCCTAAAACAAATCTGAATTGTTCATGTCAAATATTTAAACAAATGTAGTAAATAATATTTTACATTTAATATTTTAAAACTTCTAGTAAAATACAATAAAAAGAGAGATAATGGTAATGAAGGGGTGCATGCATGGAGTGACAGTGTTCGCACCTTTATCTTTAATATTATTACAGATGCCTGAGGAAAGAAATGTGCCTACATTAAAAAAATCCACTCTAGTAACAGCTCTGATATTCATTACTTGCAACATTTTGCATAAGTAGTCTTTCTTACTGTATTATGCAAAAGGAAATTCATTAATGTGAAATAAAAGGCACTGCTGCTCAGGGACTCTGGTAATGCATTAGAGATGTGTGTATTAACTGGGAATGATGCTAATATGGCATAATAGGAAAACACTAATACAATGAGACTTTCAGATGACATTAGAAATATCCAATAATGTAAAGTATTTGTAAGATACACAAAACTCATTTTGATGTTAAAAATTACTAAATGATGCTCCTCTTTTTTTTTTTTCCTAAGGAGTCATTAAACATTCATAGGAACTGAGCGTTGGCAGGGCAAGTTTAAAAGGAATACAAAATCTATGAACATGATTACTGAAATGTTATTGAGAACAAAGATGAATCACTCCTGCTACAGCATTCACCTCTGCAAGCTCTATCAGATTTTATTTTCCTGCTTATCTTTTAGATGTGCCAGGACAACTTGAACCCTAACGTGGTGCTGACTGAATGCTAAATGAGTGTCTAACACACCTGAAAATGTACCAGCCTGGATATAGAGTTCAGCCCGCTATGTACTTAGGAACAGATTTTGAAGACGTCTCCTTTTCATTCAATGCTTGTAAGTAAGGGCTTGTCTACATTACCCGCTGGATCAGCAGGCAGCGATCAATCTAGTGGGTGTCGATTTATCACATATAGACTGCTGATTTATCACGATAAATCGACTGCTGTGCGCTCTCCCATCGACTCCAGTACTCCTCCAGAACGAGAAATGCAAGTGGAGTCGACGGAAGAGCATCAGCTGTCAACTTACCGCAGTGAAGATACCCCGGTAAGTAGATCTAAGTATGTCGACTTCAGCTATGCTAGTCACGTAGCTGAAGTTGCATATGCTAGATCGACCCCATACGGTATTGTAGACAAGCCCTAAGTCTTAATTTTTAGACATAGATTCTAGCTGCCTTTGGTACACATACCATTATCATAGTGTCTGCGCACCTCACAGTCTTTAAGGTTTTTATCCTTACAACACCCCTGTGAGGTAAGAAAGCACTATTATTCCCATCTTATAACTGGGGAACCAGATTGACAAAGATATTTAGGTGCCTAACTGCCTCTTTAGGTGCCTAAGCCTAGAACTTAAGTGCCACTGACATTCTCAAAACACCACTCAGTTGCTGCCTAAGTGCATTGGAGCCTAAAGCCCTGAGGCATCTATTGATTTTGCTGACTCCATGGTTCCCCACACTACAGTCCCACAACATGTTAAAAATATTGCCCAACCCACTGCACTAATGTATGCAAGTTAATATTGATAGTACATGTCCTGTTTATGTCCAAATGCAAACCTCACTATTTCATCCTAGCTTTCCCATAGTGATAGCAACATTTTGTTTAAAACACATTTTTAAAGTTCTGCCAACTGGGAACAGGGAGAAAGTGGAGGAACAGAAATATCTTTTAAAACTATAAATCTTATAAAATGCTACAATGCCATGGTAATGAAAGTGGAATAAATAGCTAGACAGACAGATATGATTTTAAAAATTAATTTTCTAGCTAGGTGTGACTTTTACTCTTTTATTGGAAGAAGAGTGCTTAGATATCATTTGAGGAACTACAGAAAAAGACAGATTGGGTTAGACACATTATCTCTATAGCTGTTCGTAGACAAATGCTATGTCATACACTAGGAATCATCTGCAAAGAAATGCTCCATGTACTTTCTTCGTTTCAGTAACCCCCAAGATACATAGGCAGAAGAAACCCTCCTGACATAAGAACAGCCATACTGGGTCAGCCCAAAGGTCCATCTAGCCCAGTATCCTGTCTTCCGACAGTGGCCAATGCCAGGTGCCCCAGAGGAAATGAACAGAACAGGTAATCATCAAGTAATCCATCCCCTGTCACCCATTCCCAGTTTCTGGCAAACAGAGGCTAGGGACACCATCCTTGCCCATCCTATCTAATAGGCATTGATGGACCTATCCTCCATTAATTTACCTAGTTCTTTTTTGAACCCTGTTTATAGTCTTGGCCTTCACAACATTCTCTGACAAGGAGTGCCACAGGTTGACTGTGCCTTGTGTGAAAAAATACTTCCTTTTGTTTGTTTCAAACCTGCTGCCTATTAATTGCATTGGGTGTCCTCTAGTTCTTGTGTTATGAGGAGTAAATAACACTTCCTTATTTACTTTCTCCACACCAATCATGATTTTATAGACCTCTACCATATCCCTCCTTAAGCCTGGTCTACATTACGAGTTTAGGTCAACTTTAGCAGTGTTAAAGCAAATTAAGCCTGGACACGTCCACACGACGAAGCCATTTCTTTCGACTTAAAGGGCCCTTTAAACCGGTTTCTTTACTCCACCTCCGACGAGGGGATTAGCGCTAAAATCGGCCTTTGCGGGTCGGATTTGGGGTAGTGTGGACGGAATTCGATGTTATTGGCCTCCAGGAGCTATCCCACACTGCTTCATTGTGACCACTCTGGACAGCACTCTCAACTCAGATGCACTGACCAGGTAGACAGGAAAAGCCCCGCGAACTTTTGAATTTCATTTCTTGTTTGCCCAGTGTGGAGAGCACAGGTGACCACGCAGAGCTCAACAGCACAGGTAACCGTGATGGAGTCCCAGGATCGCAAAAGAGCTCCAGCATGGACCCAACGGGAGGTACAGGATCTGCTCGCCATATGGGGGGATGAATCAGTGCTAGCTAAACTCCATAGCAGTAAACAAAATGGCAAAATATTAGAAAAGGTCTCAAAGCCATGAAGGACAGAGGCCATAACAGGGATGCACAGCAGTGCCGCGTGAAAATTAAGGAGCTAAGGCACACCTACCACAAAGCCAGAGAGGCAAACGGAAGGTCTGGGGCAGAACCGCAAACATGCCCCTTCTACGCGGAGCTGCATGCCATTCTAGGGGGTGCAGCCACCACTACCCCAACCGTGTGCTTTGACTCCATCAATGGAGAAACACGCAACAGGGAAGCGGGTTCGGGGTACGCGGAAGATGATGATGATGAAGACAATGAAGATAGCTCACAGCAAGGAAGCGGAGAAACCGGTTTCCCCAACAGCCAGGATATGTTTATTACCCTGGACCTGGAACCAGTAACCCCTGAACTCACCCAAGGCGTGTTCCCAGACCCTGAGGGCACACAAGGGACTTCTGGTGAGTGTACCTTTGTAAATATTAAACATGGTTTAAAAGCAAGCGTGTTTAATGATTAATGATTAATTTGCCCTGGCAATCGCGGCCAGTACAGCTACTGGAAAAGTCTGTTAACGTGTATGGGGATGGAGCAGAAATCCTCCAGGGACATCTCCAGAAAGCTCTCCTTCTTGTACTCCCAAAGCCTTTGCAAAAGGTTTCTGGGGAGGGCTGCCTTATCCCGTCCGCCATGGTAGGACACTTTACCACGCCAGGCCAATAGCACGTAGTCTGGAATCATTGCATAACAACGCATGGCAGCGTATGGTCCAGGTGTTTGCTGGCATGCAGGCAACATCCATTTCTTATCTCTCTTTGTTATCCTCAGGAGAGTGATATCATTCACTGTCACCTGGTTGAAATGGGGTGATTTTATTAAGGAGACATTCAGAGGTGCCCGTTCCTGCTCAGCTGAACAGAAATGTTCCCCGCTGTTAGCCACACGGTGGGGGGAGGGGTGAAGTGATCATCCCAGAGAATTAGGTGTGTGGGGGGGGGGGTAGTTGGGTTTGTGCTGCATGTTAACCCAGAAACCCCAGACCCCAGCCTCTCCTTTTACATTGCAAACTCATTTTTTATGGCCAACCCAATGGGTCCTTGGTATGGGAAATGAGGGCACTGCTGTTTGAAACCATTCCCACATGTTATAAAGGTTAAAAAAAAACAAAAGACTGTGGCTTACCATGGCTGCCTGCAAGCCGAATTCTGTTGCCTGGCACTGCGTGAGTGATCTCTCACACCAAACCGGCAGGCCCTCAATATAAGAGGAAAAATGCGACCTTGTAACGAAAGCACATGTGCTGTGTAATGTGAACAGCAAAATTTAATGTGGAAGAGTGTACCCATTGTTCTCTAAAATGTCTTTGTTAACCACCTCTCCCTTCTCCTCCATCAGCTGCAAATGTTTCTCCTTCACAGAGGCTAGCGAAGATTAGAAGGAGAAAACGGCGGACTCGGGATGATATGTTCACGGAGCTCCAGATGTCCTCCCATGCTGAAAGAGTACAGCAGAATGCGTGGAGGCAGTCAATGTCAGAGTGCAAAAAAGCACAATTTGAACGAGAGGAGAGGTGGCAGGATGAATCACGGGCTGAACAGAGCAAGTGGCGGGCTGAAGATGATAGGTGGCGTCAGCTTGCAGACAGAAGGCAAGAGTCGATGCTCCGGCTGCTGGAGCATCAAACTGATATGTTCCAGCGCATGGTTGAGCTGCAGGAAAGGCAGCAGGAGCAGAGACCGCTGCTACAGCCCCTGTGTAACCAACAGTCCTCCTCCCCAAGTCCCATTGCCTCCTCACCCAGACGCCCAAGAACACGGTGGGGGGGCCTCCGGCCACCCAGTCACTCCACCCCAGATGATTGCCTGAGCATCGGAAGGCTGGCCTTCAATAAGTGTCAAAGTTTTAAAGTTTTAAACTGCAGTGTGTCCTTTTCCTTCCCTCCTCCCACACCCATCCCGGGCTACCTTGGCAATTATCCCCCTAGTTGTGTGATGAATTAATAAAGAATGCATGAATGAGAAGTAACAATGACTTTATTGCCTCTGCAAGCAGTGCTCGAAGGGGGGAGGGGAGGATGGGGTGGTTGGTTTACAGGGAAGTAGAGTGAACTTGGGGGGGCGGAGGGTTCATCAGGGAGAAACAAACAGAAGTTTCACACCATAGCCTGGCCAGTCACAAAACTGGTTTTCAAAGCTTCTCTGATGCGCACTGCACCCTGCTGTACTCTTCTAACTGCCCTGGTGTCTGGCTGCACGTAATCAGTGGCCAGGCGATTTGCCTCAACCTCCCACCCTGCCATAAATGTCTCCCCCTTACTCTCTCAGATATTGTGGAGCGCACAGCAAGCACCAATAACAATGGGGATATTGGTTTCGCTGAGGTCTATCCGAGTCAGTAAGCTGCGCCAGTGCGCTTTTAAACGTCCAAATGCACATTCCACCACCATTCAGCACTTGCTCAGCCTATAGTTGAACAGGTCCTGACTCCTGTCCAGGCTGCCTGTGTATGGCTTCATGAGCCATGGCATTAATCGGTAGGCTGGGTCCCCAAGGATAATGATAGGCATTTCAACATCCCCAATGGTTATTTTCTGGTCTGGGAAGAAAGTCACTTCCTCCAGCTTTCGAAACAGACCAGAGTGCCTGAAGAAGCGAGTATCATGTACCTTTCCCGGCCATCCCACGTTGATGTTGGTGAAACGTCCCTTGTAATCCACCAGGGCTTGCAGCAGCATTGAAAAGTACCCCTTGCGGTTTATGTACTCGGTGGCTTGGTGCTCCAGTGACAAGATAGGGATATGGGTTCCGTCTATCGCCCCACCACAGTTTGGGAATCCCATTGCAGCAAAGCCATCCACTATGACCTGCACGTTTCCCAGAGTCACTACCCTTGATATCACCAGGTCTTTGATTGCCCTGGCAACTTGGATCACAGCAGCCCCCACAGTCGATTTGCCCACTCCAAATTGATTCCCGACTGATCGGTAGCTGTCTGGCGTTGCAAGCTTCCACAGGGCTATCGCCACTCGCTTCTCAACTCTGAGGGCTGCTCTCATCCTGGTATTCTGGCGCTTCAGGGAAGGGGAAAGCAAGTCACAAAGTTCCATGAAAGTGCCCTTATGCATGTGAAAGTTTCGCAGCCACTGGGAATCGTCCCACACCTGCAACACGATGCGGTCCTACCAGTCTGTGCTTGTTTCCCGGGCCCAGAATCGGCATTCCACGCCATGAACCTGCCCCAGTAACACCATGATTTGCACATTCCTGGGACCTGTGCCTTGTGAGAGGTCTATGTCCATGTCAATTTCCTCATCACTCTCGTCACCGTGCTGCTATCGCCTCCTCGGCTGGTCCTGGTTTTGCTTTGGCATGTCCTGGCTCTGCATATACTCCAGGACAATGCGCGTGGTGTTCATAGTGCTCATAATTGCTGCGGTGATCTGAGCGGGCTCCATGATCCCAGTGCTATGGCGTCTGGTCTGAAAAAAGGCACGAAACTGACAGAGGGAGGGAGGGAGGGAGGGGCGACTGACGACATGGCGTACAGGTACAGGGAATTAAAATCAAGAAAGGTGGCTGTGCATCAGGGAGAAACACAAACAATTGTCACACAGAATGCCCCCCCCCAAAGATTGAACTCAAAACCCTGGGTTTAGCAGGCTGTTGATTTCACGGAGGGAGGGGGAAGCAAATGAATACATCTATTTTTTACATTTTAAGCTGGCAGCAGACAGTGCAGCATGACTGATAGCCCTCAGCATCTTCTGGGTGCTTGGCAGAAGATACTGTACTACGACTGCTAGCCATCATCGTCAAGACAGTTCAATAGGACTGCCGGCAGGACTGAGTCTCCAGGAGACAAAGCATGTCTGCCCAGATGCCTCTGATTGAACTGGAATACGACAATGACGGATACCAGTCGTAATACACCATCTACTGCCAAAAGGCAATTAGCGGCTGCTGTGTAGCAATGCAGCCCCACATCTGCCAGCACCCAGATGACATATGGTGACGGTGAGTTGAGCTGAGCTGAGCGGGCTCCATGCTTGCCGTGGTATGTTGTCTGCACAGGTAACCCAGGTAACAAGGCGTGAATCGATTGTCTGCCACTGCTCTGACGAAGGGAGAGGGGCCTGACAACATGTACCCAGAACCCCCCGCGACACTGTTTTGCATCATCAGGCATTGGGATCTCAACCCAGAATTCCAATGGGCAGCGGAGACTGTGGGAACTGTGGGATAGCTACCCACAGTGCAACACTCCAGAAGTCAACGCTAGCCTGGGTACTGTGGACGCGGTCCGCCGACTTCATGCACTTAGAGCATTTTATATGGGGACACACACAATCGACTGTATAAAACCGATATCTATAAAACCAGCTTCTATAAATTTGACCTAATTTCGTAGTGTAGACATACCCTTAGTCACCTTTTTTCCAAGCTGAATAGTCCCAGTCTTATTAATCTCTCTTCATACAGCAGCTGTTCCATACACCCAATCATTTTTGTTGCTCTTTTCTGAACCTTTTCCAAGTCCAATATATCTTTTTTGAGATGGGGTGACCACATCTGCATGCAGTATTCAAGATGTGGGAATACCATGGATTTATATAGAGGCAATATGATATTTTCTGTCTTATTAGCTATCCCTTTCTTAATGATTCCCAGCATTCTGTTTGCTTTTTTGACTACAGCTGCACATTGAATGGATGTTTTCAGAGAACTATCCACAATGATTCCAAGTTCTCTTTCTTGAGTGGTAACAGCTAATTTAGACCCCATCATTTTATATGTATAGTTGGGATTATGCTCCTTTCTATTTTCATCATTAGGATTTAACTTCCACTTTTTAAAGGACGCCTTTTGCCTCTCACTGCTTCTTTTACTTTGTTGTTTAGCCATGGAGGCTCTTTTTTGGTTCTCTTACTATGTTTTTCAATTTGGGGTATTCATTTAAGTTGAGCCTCTATTATGGTGTCTTTAAAAAGTTTCCATGCAGCTTGCAGGGATTTTACTTTTGGTGCTGTAACTTTTAATTTCTGTTTCACTAACCTCCTCATTTTTGTGTAGTTCCCCTTTCTGAAATTAAATGCTACAATGTTGGGCTGCTATGGTGTTTTCCCTGCCACAGGAATGTTAATTTTCAATATATTATGGTCACTATTAGCAAGTGGTTCACATAGGACTAAATCAAGAATTGCCTCTCCTCTTGTGGGTTCCAGGACTAGCTGCTCCAAGAAGCAGTCATTTAAGGTGTTAAGAAACTTTATCTCTGCATCCCTTCCTGAGGTGACATGTACTCAGTCAATATGGGGATAGTTGAAATCCCCCATTATTATTGAGTTCCAAATATTCCAAATATTTTAATAGCCTCTCTAATTTCCCTGAGCATTTCATGTTTCTGCCCTTTGCATATGCAAGAGGACAGTTATTTTAGCAGCAGCATTCCCTCTTTCTCCTACACCCCAAGGGCACTTTGCAGGGGGAGGGGAGAGGAGCAGCCAGAAGCACAGGGCAACCACACCCACAAAAAAATTTAGACGGGACCAGTGGAGTATTTAATACAATATTAAAATTACATTGGCAGTCCTCTAATCCTTTGGAATTTCTCCAGTTTTCCAAGATTTGTCAGAGATTAACATTAGTAGTTCAGAGAGCTCCTCAGCTAGTTCCTTTTCGACTCTTGAGTGTACATTATCTGGGGGTGTTTGAAAATGTTTAAGTTTAGCAGATGCTGCCTCACATCCTCCTTTTTTACAGATGGTAGACTTTCTGTTCCATCCACAATGTCATATGGGATGGATACATCCTCCTGCTTCATTCCAAATACACAACAGAAATATCAAACATTTTTGCCTTTTCTATATCACTATTTACAATTTTACCATCTGCATCTAGCAACATACCTATCTATACCTGACCTAGGGTTTTTCTTGTTCTGAATGTTTTTAAAATGCCTTGTTGTCTTTAACCCTACTGGCCATTGATATTTCATTGATTCTTGTGGCTACCTTTATCAGTCATCCATATTTCTTAATTTGTAACTCATATTTATAGCCATTTACTTCCACGTTTCCATCCTCTGTGTGTGTGAGAGAGAGAGCACACTTTTTAACCAGAATGATGTCTTGCCCAGCGTAACTTTTTTTGTGTCTGTGGAATCATGGACTTTTTAGACATCCAGTAGAATATCCTTGAACAATTCCCACTTTAAATTTATGTTCCCAGTTATGCCAATAATTGCTTTATGCTTTAGCCAACTGGCCCTTTTAAAATTCCAAATATTACTTATTACTGGTTACTGCCATATTCTATTTGCATAGGGTAAATCTTGGATGCTGGACTTCGTGTTAAGAAATCATCTGTTATGTTTAGAAACTTTAAGGAAGTAAAGTTATTTGCTGCATGAGATGTCCAGTAAATGTCCCGCAGGTTGAAGTCATCCATGATAAGTTTTTCTTCCTGTACATTATAGACTTAGACAACAGGATAAACTGCTGTTTAAGCATATTGAGATTTAGCTGTAACAAATGTCCACCAATACCCCATCTTTAGTTTTACTAATTAGAACTTTAATCTGAGGTCTTGTGATTTTATATCCTCTATGGTGTCTCATATGAAGTACCTCCACTTCTTCCCATTCTATCCTGATGGAACAAGTTGTAACCATCAATTTTAATGTTTCAGTCATTAGATCCATCACACCAAGTTCCATTACTACTGAACATATCATATTTCTTCTTGTCCATAAGCATCTCCAATTCGTCTTGTTTATTACCTAGGTTCCTAGCATTAAAATACAGACCATTTAAAAATATGTTCCTCAATGTCCCTCAGTACTTGGATTTGTCATATGCATGGCACCACAGTGCTGGTTTACATATTTGGGTGTCTGTACTATGAAGACATTACAGTCAATCAGTTATGGTGCAATGCACAACAAAACACAATTGCTTCACATTTTGGTGATTTATTAAAATTGTGATGGCAATTATTGTCTATTGGCAAGTTTCATTGTTGAGAGAATTGACTGCAAAACAGTGAAACCGGAGCCATCTTTCCTGAGGAAAACCTGTGGCCTCCATCTCTTTTGAAATATTGGGAAGCAGTAGCCATCTTTACTAGGGACAATTCCCCTTGAGGAAAATATAACCTTATCGTTATCAAGGACATACATGGCTTCAATGCCATTGGGTAGTTTTAATCTTATTGTAAGGTATGGGAAATGGTGGCAAAATTGTGAATCTGATAGCATTATTGCCAGCCCCAAAGATTCAAAAAAATCATGAATCAGGCCCTCCAAAATCATGAGATTTGCCCCCCAAAAAAATTTAAAAAAAAAAAAAAAAAAAGGATTATATTGTATTTTTGGACTTTTTGACATGTGAACTCCTCCCTCCACACCAACCCCCCACTGTGTGTGTGTGTGTGTGTGTGTGTGTGTGTGTGAGAGAGAGAATGAGAGAGAGAGAATTTTACTGAGTTGATTTTGCCCCTGTTGATGGACCCCCCACATCTGCCCAGCAATTAATTTTGCACCTCCATCAGTTCTTCTCCTTCCCCCCATTCCAGCTTTATCTCAGCTATTCCCACAGTTCCAGTGACTTTTTACCCCTTTCTGCCCTTTGCAAGGCAGAGAATTGCAGGGAGGGAGAGGGGATGTTCTGTCTTTATTGCCCACAGGAAGGGTGAGGGGAGAGGAGGATATGGAGCCATTCTGAGCAGCTGGGCTCGCTGGTCTCTCCTCCTTCCTATGGGAATGGCTCAATCTCCTGAAAGGAGAGAGAGTGAACTCTGCCTACTTCCTGCAGAAGCTCTGATTGGTTGCTTTTCCCATGAGGTGGTGTAGTTGGACAGCCAGCCAATCACAGGGTGTTTTCCCCCCATGCAGATCTAATATTCACACAAGAAGTCTTTTTGCATCATTGCAAGACTGGTTGCAGTCCTGGCCAAACTCACATGACTTGGAAAAAGAAACCGTGAGAGTTGGCAGCACAATGATCAGAAAAAACAATATTTAATAATTTTGCTTAAATTACAACCAAATTTCTTTAAATATACATTCAAGGAATGCTGGCAATGACTTTTCACTGTATGGAAAGTGAGACTGATTTTTTTAAAAGGATGTTTTGTTACTAAAGGGTTATGAGAAAAGGTTAGACAGAAAAGTTTCTTAAAGGTTTTGACATTAAGAACAGCCAAGGGCAGAGTTCAAGGGGCATCCTGATATCTGGCAATGAATTACAGCTGAGTTAACTGGTTCTACTGTACCCCAATTCTTGAAGGTCATGAAATGTACCTGCCAAGTGTCATGCAAAGCATCAATGAAAAGCTCAACTCATTGGTTATATTATCATTTTGTATGGTAGGTGCACGCAGTTGATGCCAAGTTAATTTCAATTTATTTCCATAATTCTTAAAATGTGTTTGACAGCCAAGCAGGAGTTACCCCACTCTCAACCCCACTCTCCACCTGGGAATTACTTCCAAAGTACTTTGAAAGACAATGAGAACCTACTTACACATTATGTTAACAGACCCATCATGCTAACAAGGGGTGGAGGCAAACCTCACGCTATCATGGTAGGGGAGGAGATTGACAATTACATATTTAGTGTTCACTCAGTTACACCAAAGGGGGCAGGGACTAAACAATTTGCATTTTAGCAGACAACCCCAGGGGGAGAAGCAGCAGCAGGATACTTCCTTCACTATAGACTTCATGTTGCCTACCTCACAGCAGGTAGCAGACTTTTATCTGGAATTATCCCTCAGAAGAATCCATTTCAAAGATGTAATGGACTAGAAAAGAGAGGAGTACAGAATCCAAAGTTATCTAACTTTCACCTAAGATAACAAAGATACCAGCCCTTAACTTTGGGAGATAGATTCTGACCCGAGTTCAGTCAGCCATCTTGATGGAAACATGTGGTGAGGATTTTACCTTGAACCAAGTCTAGCTGGTTACATTTCAGTCATTTTATCTTTATTTCTCTTATAACCATTACTTGTAGTAACTTAAAGCCTCTCTCTTTGGAATAAACTTTTTTTATTTTTAATCTAAACCAGTAAAAGTTATAAACTGTTGGATATTGACTCTTCAAAGGAGCAACAAACCTTAACATTCCAGGACTGTTGCAGAACAGGGCTAGACATTTCAGAACAAATGTTTTTAGGGATTGGAAGAGTTCAGAGTCACCTCACCACCTAAAGGTGGGTGGAGACATGTGGAAGTTTGTGGTATTGCAGGCAGCTCCATTGTCCAAAGTGTTGGACTATTGCTGCTCAATACATAGAGCGCAAGCCTGTTGCTGTCTGCGAGCATCCCAGGCAGAGATCTACAGTAGCAAAGTTTTTAAGGCATATAAGAGTTACAGGGTATCAGGTGACAATTCTTCACTGGTCTGGATTTCACCCCAGAACATCAAAGGTCCCATTTTAAAATTAATTTTAATGCAGAATCTTTAACAGATTTAGTGGAAAATCCATAGAAATTTTGTTTTTACCCATGATTATCTGCTTTAAGTTTGGAGAAGATTATTGCTTTGCATGCAAAACACTACAGTTAAATCCCTGCTTTAAGTGAAAAACTGAAGCCAACCTTAATTTCCCACATCTCTGTAAATACTGGCATGTACTAGCATAGACAAGTATAATCTTCTGGCAGGTGTTGTTGGCTGCAACAAGAGTTGGGCTCAATATCCACGGCTTCCTTTTTAAATTACAAAAAATACCCATCTTGAGCTCCCACCCAGAAAGTTGAGAAAATTAAATATCTCCCCTGATAATAGGAATGGAGAGAGGTAAATAGTGGTGTCCACCAGGGATCCGTACTGAGACCAGTGCTGTTCAACATATTCATAAGTGATCTGGAAAAATGGGTAAACACTGAGGTGGCAAAGTTTGCAGATGATACAAAATTACTCAAGATGGTGAAGTCCAAAAGCATACTGCAAAGAATTACAAAGGGATCTCACAAAACTGAGTGACTGAGCAACAAAACAGCAGATGAAATTCAGTGTTGATAAGTGCAAAGTAATGCACTTTGGAAAACGTATTCCCAACTATACATACAAAGTGATGGGGTCTAAATTAACTGTTACCACTCAAGAAAGATTTTGGATGCATTGTGATTAGTTCTCTGAAAACATCTGCTCAATGTGCAGCGGCATTGAAATTAAACACTACCAGACTGTTAGAAACCATTAGGAAAGGGATAGATAATAAAACAGAAAATATTATAATGCCACTATATAAATCCATGGTAAATACACATCTTGAATAGGGCGTGCAGATCTGGTTGCCCCATCTCAAAAAAGTTATATTGGAATTGGAAAAGTTATAGAGGAGAGCAACAAAAATTATTAGGGTGTGGAACAGCTTCCCTACATGGAGAGATTAAAAAGTCTGGTACGTTTCAGCTTGGAAAAGAGGTGACTAAGAGGGGATATGATAGAGGTCTATAAAATCATGACTGGTGTGGAGAAAAATGAATAATGAAATGTTGTGTGATTTACTCCTTCCCATAAGAACTAGGGGTCACCCAATAAAATTAATAGACAACAGGCTTAAAACAAACAAAAAGAAGTACTTCTTCATATAACACCGTCAACCTGTGGAACTCATTTCCACGGGATGTTGTGAAGTCCAAAACTATAAAGGGGCTCAAAAAAGAACTAGATAATTTCAAGAAGGACAGGCTCATCAACGGTTATTAGCCAGGATGTTCAGGGATGCAACCCCATGCTCTGTGTGTCCCTAGCCTCTGTTTGCCAGAAGCTGGGAGTGGATGACAGGGTATCACTCACTCAACAATTGCCTACTCTGTTCATTCCCTCTGAAGCACCTGGCATTGGCCACTGTCAGAAGACAGGTGTGACACACTGTACCTCAGAATGACACCCTGTAACCCTCATTCATATGTGGTTGTGGTATTTTATACAAAGCATGCTATGTAAGGTATTATATGAAAGGTCATGATCTGCTGAAACTCTTTGTTCTGTCCAAATATGTATATCATTCATGTCTATAAAGTTATGAGATTATGCTGTATGGTTGTTACTGAAATATTCTGAAAATTTGCTAGTGGCATGCAAAAGGATCCCTATCCAGGTAAGTGTTCACCTCTCACTGTCAAACTCTCTTCACCTGTGGTGCCAAGGAGGTAAGAAAGGTTTTGAGGCTCCACCAGGTGTAAGGCTCTGTTCCTTAGACAAGTTACTAGTGATTGCAGTTCTAGTGCTTGCTGAGATGAAAGAAGGAACTTTCAATTGAGTCAAGTCAGCTCTGACTTTAAACTCTGAGCCCCAACAAGAAGCCACAGAGAGTGGAGGTTTAAGGACCCTTAAACAACAGCTATACCAAACAGAAACACTTGTTTCCCCACTGCACTTTGGTCACCCTAACCTTTACCTCCTTCCCAAGGTGCTGGGTAGTGAGCTGTAACCCCTCACTCAGGGCATATTATGCACCGTTCTGGTGCCTTGTAGTCATACAATAACAACAACAACACTTAATTCTTCCTACATCCAAGATACAAGGGCATTTAATCCAAAATGGCCAAAAAGTGATCATCCTGGCACAGTGGGTGTTGCTTATGCCAGTGAGGTCATAAGGTCTTTTCCTCCTTTTCCTCAGCAGAGAGCTCCTTCCTGTATGATCCTTGGACCCACAGGCTACATAAGCAACATCTTTGTGATAAGAATGATGTAAGTAAAGATAGATGATGACCTGTCAGTACTTACACTTTCATTTACTGCAAGTAGAGATGGACCTGAAACAAAACCATTGATCTGAACTATGTGGAAGTTTACTTCTAGATCTGGATCAGGATCTGAACTTCAGTGGCCCCTTATTCCTATAGTGGACTGATCATAAATCCTAAACTTCAGGGAAGTTTGGTTTATGGCAAATTGCCAGTACTATTATGATGGGTCCCGCACTTTCTCTTCTTGTGGGGGGTTCAGGGCACCATTTCTCACCCCTGAACTGGGGTATCAACTATCCCACTAGTATCCCAGAAAAGGGGAGAGGAGAGGGAGGGACCCAGGCCTGCCCTCTACTCCAGGTCCCAGCCCAGGGCCCTAGGGATAGCAGCAACCACTTGAACTAGCAATTCCTTCCCCTGGGCTACTTCCATCTCCAGCCCTTCAGCTTGTGGGGCTTCCTACCCTCTCTCCACTTGGGCCAAGTTTCTCCCAACCCCTTGTGTCTGTAGAGTCCCTCTGCTCTGCACAAGCCAGGTTTCCCTTTACCCAGGGTCTTGGTCTTCTGGCCTACCACAGCACTTCTCCAAACTGCTCTCCACTCCAACACCAAACCACTCAATTTCAACTCCTCTAAATGTCTGATTGAAACAGGGGGTTTTTATCAGGTGACTGGCTTCAGGTGCTCTAATTGGCTTAATTGGTTTCAGGTGCTCCAATTAATCTGTAGCAGCCTCTCTTCCCTCTACAGGGAATAAGGTTCTCATCAGCGTAGGGCTTATATCTCTTCCAATTTTTACTCTCTTGTAGCCCTCTGGCCTGAAGGGAGTAGGGGGCTACTCCTGCTATTAGGCCCTGGGCTCTCCCTACAACTGCTGCTGTTACTCTAGCTACTCCCCTGGCTGGGCTAATGCCCCCGCCTTCTCTGCTACCTGCTTGCTGGCTGGCTGCTAGACCCCCCCACGCACACCCTTGGTTGCTACTGCTCCAGCTACAGCCCCTTTGGGGGGGGCCTGCTGGCCCACTCCTGAGAGGTGGGGAGGGAGAGACTCCAGCCATTGCTCCTGCTGCTGGGGACACTACTGCCACCACCACCTCCATTTGAGAGGGGTCCTTCCTGCTGGCCACCAGACTGCCACCTAAAGCTGCTGTGTTTGCTGCTGGAGCCCCGAGGAGGAGTTGAAGAAGAAGACCATCTACCAGTGGGGGAGCGCGTAGGAATTCTACAGACCACTGTGGAGGGGGTCCTCATGGACTGTGTAACTTTTGAACTGTGCTCTTGTGGGAGTCTAGACTGTGTTTGTGGGAAACAGGGGGTGTGGTGTGGAGCCTGCCCCCTGATCCATCTGTATCCCCCACCGCCCCCACCACTACCATCATCGTTGCCACCTCCACCACCCCCACGGGCTACTCACTATCTGCCTCGAGCTCCTGCCTCTAGGACTCAGCTGCTCACCTAGGCTTACCACGCCCTGTTGCCACCAGTGGGCCTGATACAGCAGCCGGCCTGATACAGCAGCCAGCCTAAACTGACTTTCTTTTTTGTTGCAAGCACACATGGGTGCACGTGCCCCCCCCTTTTGGACTGACCCCCTCCCTCTGCAGCAAGCCCCCAGCTTTGCCCCTGCTGCCTACCACTTTGCCCCTTGCAGCCTTTTGCCCCTTTCCCTTGCCCCAGCCCCTTGTTAGCTCCAGTTTGTTTGCCTGCCCCACCCTTTCCCTCTGCAGCCCTTGTCTGTTTGACCCGCCCCAGCCTCTGAAGCTAGCCCAGGGGCTCCTCTGCCCAACTCCCAGCCTGGTTGTTCCCCTCCCCCTGCAGGCCCCTTGCCCTGATTAGCCCCTCCCCTCATGCACCCATGTCCCCTCCCATGCGCTTGTGCCCTTCCCCGTTTTAGTTTGAACCTGTCTCACTGCACCCCCCACTGCTGTTATATCCCCCCTTCCTTGGTGCAACTAGAGGAGCCGGAAACCCTCCCCGAGTTGGTGACTGACCCCTAGCACTTGATAGCCCCCCCATCCAGCCCACCCCCTTTTTTGGCACCCTCCTCCCCTGCCTGCAGCCTAGCGGGGAGGAGTGGTCGACCTGCTTCCCTTCCCCCTGCCCCCCCTCTGGTGTTTGTCCTCCCCCCATTCCGAATTATGGCATGGGACGAGGCGAGAGGGATCACTCGGGCAGACCCTGCTGCCCCTCCTCCACCTGCCCCACCATCATCCCCCCTAGCCTCTACCTCAACCGCCGCTGCCGAGCCACCTGCTACCACCCCTGCTGGAACACCGGCAGCAGCGGGTAACGAGGTGACCTCTGCTGCTGCCACGTCCCTCACCCCCTCTGACTCTGGGGGAGCCCCCCCAGCCGGCAGGAAGGGCCAGGGCACAAAGAAAGGTAAAGGCCCCCCCAAAAAGGCCAGGCCCTCCATGGTGGGGGCTGCCACTGGCCACGGCATCCCTCCCTGCTGTTCCCTCCACCAGCTCTGTGGGTGTCCCTCCCCCGGTCCCCAGGACATATGCCCAGGTGGCGGCGACCCCCCCCGCCTGCCGCTGCATCATTATCTCAACCGACCACCACCTCCGCTACCATCTATAGTGGCTGGGGCCCCTTCCCCACCTTGACCAGGAAGCACGGCGTCTGTTGCCTCCTGGTACCCACCTCGCCCCACATGGAGACCTACGTGCTGGCATTGGTGACGGTGGTGGGGCCCATGGCCATTGTGGCGGCCTCCAAGATGTACGGAAAGGTCGTCTTCTTCCTAGCATCTGAGGCCGCTGCCCAGGAGGCGGTGAAGAAGGGCCTGGTGGTGGGAGGCATGTTCATCCCCCTGGAGCCGCTAGAAGACCTGGGCGCCCAACTGGTACTGACTTCTGTCCCGCCCTTCCTTCCTAATGCTGCCTTGTTACCCGCCCTCTCTACTCTGGGGAGGCTGATCTCCGTGGTCAGCCCTCTCCCATTGGGCTGCAAAGACCCCGCCCTCCATCATGTCCTCTTGTTCCGCTGGCAGGTACAGTTACAACGGCCACCGGCGGCACGTGACAGAGTGGCGCTCGAGGGGTCCTTCTTGGTCCCCTACCAGGGGGCCCGCTACCGGGTGCATTATTCGATGGGGGAGGCCCAGTGCTACCTCTGCCGGGTGATGGGGCATGTCCGGAGGGACTGCCCCTTGGCCCGGCATGGAGGGGCATCCGGGACCCCCGAGCCCCGGCAGGGCGCCGGCCCCATCATCGCCGGTGCCTGAAGCTGCCCCTCCTCCTTTCCAGCCCACCAACACTCCCGCTCAGGCCAAAGGGGTATCTCTCCCAGTGCGCCCAGACGAGCGGAAGGGCCCTGCCTCTGCTGCCTGTGAGCTGGGGGGGCCTGTGGAGGAGAGTGAGGTAGGGATACCACCGGGCATAGCAGAGAGCCCGCCCCAAGGGGATTCTTCCCTCCTACATGCTGCCCCACCTTTACCTCCCTGAGTCCCTGAGCCATCGCCCTTGCTCCCCGACCTGACCCCTGTTAGTCAGCCCCAGATGATGCCATGAGGGCTGGTCCTTAGTACAAGGGAAGCGGGGCAAGCAGAAGGCTCGAGCTCCGATCCATCCTTCGGATTCGGACGCCCCCCGGAAGACCAGGAAGGGGGGCACCGATGCTGAGCCTTCCACTTTGCCCCCTGCCGATTCCCATTCAATGGTGCCGGCTGGGGACACCATGGCAGCACCGGAGGGTAACATTACCCCTCCTCGGGAGTCCCTTCCTATGGAAGCCCCTGATGGAGCCCCTCTCGCCCCCTTACAATCTGAAGCCCCTTCAAGCACCAAGGTGAGCGTCGCTTTGGGTGCTGGCAGGGAGAGCCCTGAGGTGGTGGAAGGTGATCTCCCCTCCATTTATGAGGAGATCGAGGCCCTGGGTCTGACCCTGGTTACCCAGGGGGAGGACGACCCTCTGCCAGCGGGCCTCGATCTGAGCGACCTCGCCTCAGCCCCCCTTTCCCTGTGTTCCGTCCCCTTATCCACTGCTTCCGCTCCCACCTCCGAGGAGCCCCTGGACTCTTCCACCAACCCGGCCGCAGATGGCACCCCACTAGTGGCCGCCGAGCCTCTTGAGGCGACGGCTAGTGCCACGCGGCCGGGACCCGAGTCGCCAGGGAACTCCTTCATGGCTGCGGGGCAGCCGACCTCCTTCCCGGGTAGGGGACCCATCATTGATTCTCCACCTATGGATGCCATGACCTTACCATCTGTCCTGGAGCACGAACCCGGCATTGCCAAGGGCCCCCCTCCCTCCCCGCAAATCCCTGAGCCTATTTGCGGGGTGCCACCCCCCCACCCTCTGCGGAGTGTGCCAGGAGAAACCGGAGGAGCTCCAGACCCTCGAGGACCATCGGGCCCGAGGTGCCTTTGTTCGATCCCGCATCCGCCTCCTTCGGGAGATGGATCATGGCTCCCGCTTCTTCTACACCCTGGAGAAAAAGAGGGGGGCCAAGAAGCATGTCACCTGCCTTCTAGCAGAGGACGGCACCCCCCTCATGGATCTGGCGGAAATGTGCGGGAGGGCCAGGGCCTTCTAAGCAGGCCTTTTCTCCCCAGATCCGACCGATCCTAACGCTTGCAGAATGCTCTGGGATGAACTCCCGATGGTCAGCGCGGGCGACCGAGACCGGCTGGAGCTGCCTCTCTCTCTGGCCAAATTCTCGGAAGCCCTCCGCCACTCGCCTAAGAATAAATCTCCTGGCATGGACGGGCTCACCGTGGAGTTCTACAGCGTGTTTTGGAATGTCCTCGGCCCGGACCTTGTCACCGTCTGGGCCGAGTCCTTGCAGGGCAGGGTCCTCCCTCTTTCGTGCAGGCGAGTCATGTTCACCTTATTGCCAAAGAAGGGGGACTGCTGCGATTTACGGAATCGGCGTCCCATCTCGCTCCTCGGCACGGACTATAAAGTCATAGCGAAGGCCATCTCGCTGAGGCTAGGGTCCGTGCTGGCAGACGTGATCCACCCAGACCAGACCTACACCGTCCCGGGCCACACCATCTTCGACAACTTGTATCTGGTCCAGGATCTTTTGGAACTCGGGTGTAGGGATGGTCTGTCATTCGCCCTCCTGTCCCTGGATCAGGAGAAGGCGTTCGACAGGGTGGACCACGGGTATCTCCTGGGCACTTTGCGAGTGTTAGGCTTCGGGTCCCAGTTTGTGGGTTTTCTCCAGGTGCTTTACGCCTCCGCAGAGTTTTGCACTTGCAAAACATCAAACAATCCAGACTCCTCTGATTAAAACTTCAATTCCTACAAACAATACTTTGAGAGAAATGTGTCAGAAAATTAAAGATGGATTCGACAGTTTACTTTTATGTGAATGCAACAGAAAATCCAGAGAAGGGACCAAAAGCCAACCAACTGCTGTGCACACTTTTACATTGTGTAACTGAGCAAGGTTTGGAAATATATAACATTCACATTTTCTGAAGAGGAGAATGGTTGTTTTGATCAGTAAATAGGAAGGTTGCTGAACACCAAAAATAAATATATCACATGAACGAATACTGTGCTCTCAATATGAGGGCTTTAATTTTCAATAAAGTTCAAATGAAGCTTTTGACCAGTTTGTCAAAAGCCTAAAGATTTTCTGAAAAATAGTTTCTTGCAAGTGTGAACATCTGTATGATGGAATACTGAAATGCAATACTGGTAGCAAGCAATGTATATAATAATATTTGGACCACACAATCTTTTCCCAATGCTACTCCACAAATAAAATCATTTAAAAGGTACTGAGGTTGGTTAAGTGTGACATTCTCCCAAACATAAACCCTTATTCACTTGGTTAAGCAAGAAAATGCTAAATTTAGCTATGAGACACCTCTTTATTATACTTGAATGCCCTCACAATATGTTTCCATTGACTGACTCCACATCATCACAAGAAATTCTCTTTGCCTCCAACAGATAGGGTGACCAGACACCAAATGTAAAAAATCAGGACGGGAGTGGGGTAATAGGAGCCTATATAAGAAAAAGACCCAAAAATCAGGACATCTGGTCACCCTACCAACAGATAAGAAAAACCCACTACCCTCAACACATTGATATCCATCCCAATATAACACAAACACTTCCACTGGCATAGATGTGATGCTCCTTTGGCCTAAAGAAAGGTGCACTGAACTTGAAGCTGTAAGTTCATATTTCACCTTTTCCACTCTCCGCAGTTCATATTTCTGTGCGCTTCATAGCCAGTGTCTCTTAGTCCTATAGAATCATAGGACTGGAAGGAACCTCGAGAGGTCATCTAGTCCAGTCCCCTGCACTCCTGGCAGGACTAAGTATTATCTAGACCACTCCTGATAGGTGTTTGTCTAACCTATTCTTAAAAATCTCCAATGATGGAGATTCTACAACCTCCCTAGGCAATTTGTTCCAGTGCTTAACCACTCTGACAGGAAGTTTTTGCTAATGTACAATCTAAACCTTCCTTGCTGCAATTTTAGCCCATTGCTTCTTGTCCTATCCTCAGAGGTTAAGGAAAACAATTTTTCTCCCTCCTCCTTGTAACAACCTTTTACATACTTGAAAACTGTTATCATGTTCCCTCTCAGTCTTCTCTTTTCCACACTAAACAAACCCAATTTTTTCAATCTTCCCTCATGGGTCATGTTTTCTAGACTTTTAATCATTTTTGTTCTCTTCTCTGGACTCTAACCAATTTGTCCACATCCTTCCTAAAATGTGGCACCCAGAACTGGACACAATACTCCAGTTGAGGCCTAATCAGCGCAGAGTAGAGCAGAAGAATTACTTCTCGTGTCTTGCTTATAGCACTCCTGCTAATACATCCCAAAATAATGTGCTCTTTTCTTAGGGCTGTCAATTAATTGTGGTTAACTTACATGATTAACTCAAAAAAATTAATTACGATTAATTGCACTTATAACATTAGACTACCAATTGAAATTTATTAAATATGTTTGGATGTTTTTCTACATTTTCAATATTGATTTCAGTTACAATACAGAATACAAAGTGCACAGTGTTCACTTTATATTATCATTTTTTATTACAAATATATGCACTGTAAACATTATAAACAAAAGAAATAATATTTTTCAATTCACCTCATACAAATACTGAAGTGCAATCTCTTTATCATGAAAGTGTAACTTACAAACACAGATTTTTTTAGTTACATAACTGCACTCAAAAACAAAACAGTGTAAAACTTTAAATCCTACAAGTCCATTCAGTCCTACTTTCTATTCTGCCAATCGCTAAGACGAACAAGTTTGTTTACATTTACGGGAGATACTGCTGCCTGCATCTTATTTATGTCATCTCAAAGTGAGAACAGGCTTTTGCATGGCACTTTTGTAGCTGGCGTTGCAAAGTATTTAAATGCCAGATATGCTAAACATTCATATGCCCCTTCATGCTTTGGCCACCATTCCAGAGGACATGCTTCCATGCTGATCATGCTCGTTAAAAAGAAATGCGTCAATTAAATTTGTGACTGTACTCCTTGGGGAGAGAACTGTATGTCTCCTGCTCTATTTTACCTGCATTCTGCATGTATTACATGTTGTAGCAGTCTTGGATGATGACCCAGCACATGTTCGTTTTAAGAACACTTTCACAGCAGATTTAACAAAACACAAAAAAGGTACCAATGTGAGATTTCTTAAAAATAGCTACAGCACTCCACCCAAGGTTTAAGAATCTGAAGTGCCGTCCAAAATCTGAGAGGGACGAGGTGTGGAGCATGCTTTTAGAAGTCTTAAAAGAACAACACTACGATGCAGAAACTACAGAACCCGAACCACCAAAAAAGAAAATCAGCCTTCTGCTGGTGGCATCTGACTCAGATGATGAAAATGAACAAGCATCAGTCCGCACTGCTTTGGATCATTATCAAGCAGAACTCATCATCAGCATGTATGCATGTCCTATGAAATGATGGTTGAAGCATGAAGGGACATATGAATCTTTAGCGCATCTGGCATGTAAATATCTTGCAATGCCAGCTACAACAGTGCCATGCGAACACATGTTCTCACTTTCAGGTGACATTGTAAACAAGAAGCAGGCAGCATTGTCTCCTGCAAATTGTAACCAGCCTTGTTTGTTTTAGTAATTGGTTAACCAAGAAGTAGGACTGAGTGGTTTTGTAGGCTCTAAAATTTTACATTGCTTTATTTTTGAATGCAGGGTTTTTTTGTACATAATTCTACATTTGTAAGCAGAACTTTGATGATAAAGAGATTGCACTACAATACTTGTATGAGGTGAATTGAAAAATACAACTTTTTTGTTTTTTACAGTGCAAATATTTGTAATTAAAAATAAATATAAAGTGAGCACTGTACACTTTGTATTTTGTGTTGTAATTGAAATTAATATATTTGAAAATGTAGTAAACATCCAAAAATATTTAAAATAAATGGCATTCTATTTTTTGTTTAACAGTGCGATTAATCACGATTAATTTTTTTAATCGCTTGATTAACTGTGATTAATTTTTTAAGCGCTTGACAGCCCTACTTTTTTTGCAACAGTGTTACACTGTTGACTCAAATTTATCTTGTGGTCCTCTATGACCCCCAGATCCCTTTCCACAATACTACTTCCTAGGCAGTCATTTCACATACATGTTTGTATGTGTACAGCTGATTGTTCCTTCCTAAGTGGAGTACTTTGCATTTGTCCTTATTGAATTTCATCCCATTTACTTCAGACCATTTCTCCAGTTTGTCTAGATCCTTTTGAATTTTAATCCTATCCTCCAAAGCACTTGCAACCCCTCCCAGCTTGGTATCATCCGCAAACTTTATAAGTGTACTTTCTATGCCATTATCTAAATCATTGATGAAGATATGGAACAGAACTGGACCCAGAACTAATCCCTGAGGGACCCATTTGATATGCCCTTTCAGCATTACTGTGAACCACTGATAACTACTCCAACCAGTTTTGCACCCACCTTATAGTAGTGCCATCTAGGTTGCATTTCCCTAGTTTGTTTATGAGAAGGTCATGCGAGACATTATCAAAAGCTTTACTAAAGTCAAGATCTACTGCTTCCTCCCTATCCACAATGCTTGTTACCCTCTCAAAGAAAGCTATCATGTTGGTTTAACATGATTTGTTCTTGACAAATCCATGCTGACTGTTACTTATCACCTTATTATTCTCTAGGTGTTGGCAAATTGATTGCTTAATTATTTGTTCCATTATTTTTCTGGGTACAAAAGTTAAGCTGACTGGTCTGTAATTCCCCAGGTTGTCCTTATTTCCTTTTTTATAGATTGGCACTAAATTTGCCCTTTTCCAATCTTCTGAAATCTCTCCTGTCTTCTATGACTTTTCAAAAATAATCGCTGATGACTCAGATATCTCCTCAGTCAACTCCTTGAGTATTCTAGGATGCATTTTATCAGGCCCTGGTGACTTGAAGACATCTAATTTGTCTAAGTAATTTTTAACTTATGCTTTCCCTATTTTAGTCTCTTCTGATCCTACCTCATTTTTACTGGCATTCACTATGTTAGACATCCAATCACTACCAATCTTAGTGAAAACCAAAACAAAAAAGTCATTAAGCACCTCTGCCATTTCCACATTTTCTGTTGTTCTGCCCCCCACCCCGTTGAGTAACAGGCCTACCCCGTCCTTGGGCTTCCCCTTGTTTCTAATGTATTTGGAGAATGTTTTCTTGTTACCTTTTATTTCTCTGGCTAGTTTGATCTTGTTTTGTGCTTTGGTCTTTCTAACGTTGTCTCTACATACTTGTGTTATTTGTTTATATTCATCCTTTGTAATTTGACCTAGTTTCCACTTTTTGTAAGACTCTTTTTTGATTTTTAGATCATTGAAGATCTCTTGGTTAAACCAAGGTGGTCTCTTGTCATACTTCCTATCTTTCCTACGCAGTGGGATAGTTTGCTCTTGTGCCCTTAATGTCTCTTTGAAAAACTGCCAACTGTCTTCAAGTGTTTTTCCCCTTAGACTTGCTTCCCATGGGATCTTACCTACCAACTCCCTGAGTTTGCTAAAGTCTGTCTTCTTGAAATCCATTGTCTTTATTTTGCTGTTCTCCCTCTTACTATTCCTTAGAATCATGAACTCTACCATTTCATGATCACTTTCATGCAAGCTGCCTTCCACTTTCAAATTCTCAACCAGTTCTTCCCTATTTGTCAAAATCAAATCTAGAACAGCCTCTCCCCTAGTAGCTTTCTTCACCTTCTGAAATAAAAAAAATTCTCCAATACATTCCAAGAACTTATTGGATAATCCGTGTACTGCTGTGTTATTTTCCCAAAAGATGTCTAAGTAGTTGAAGTCCCCCTTCACCACCAAGTCCTATGCTTTGGATGATTTTGTTAGTTGTTTAAAAAAAGACTTGTCCACCTTTTCTTCCTGGTTAGGTGGTCTGCAGTAGACATCATCCTTGTTTTTTACCCCTTTTATTCTTACCCAGAGACTTTCAACAAGTCTGTCTCCTATTTCCATCTCAACCTCAGTCCAAGTGCATACATTTTTAATATATAAGGCAACACCTCCTCCCTTTTCCTCCTGCCTGTCCTTCCTGAGCAAGGTGTACCTTCTATACCAATATTCCAGTCATGTGTATTATCCCACCAGGTCTCTGTGATGCCAACTATGTCATAGTTGTGTTTATTTACTAGCATTTCGAGTTCTTCCTGCTTATTCCCCATACTTCTCGCATTAGTATACAAACATCTAAGATACTGATTTGATTTCCCCTCCCCAATTCTGTCTTGTCTTTCCCTTATCCCTGCTATAACAGCCCATGCTCCTCCAAAATTCTAAACCTTCTCCCAGGTCTCCGCGTGGGCTTTGGTCACCTGCCCCCTTCAAACCTAGCTTAAAGCCCTCCTCACTAGGTTAGCCAATGTGTATCCAAATATGTTCTTCCCCTTCCTTGATAGGTGGACCCGATCTCTGCTTAGCAGTCCTTCTTCCTGGAACAGCATCCTGTGGTCAAGGAAGCCGAAGCCCTCCCTTTGCAGCCAGGCATTCACCTCCAGGATGCATCTGTCTCTGCCTGGGCCCCTACCCTTGACCGGAAGGATCGGCAAGAACACCACCTGTGCTCCTAACTCCTTCACCCGTACTCCCAGAGCCCTGTAGTCACTTTTGATCTGCTGAGGGTCATACCTCGCAGTATCATTAGTGCCCACATGGATGAGTAGCATGAGGTAGCAGTCAAAGGGCCGGATGATCCTCAACAATCCCGCCGTAATGTCTCAGATACAGGCCTCTGGCAGGCAGCATATCTCCCAGGATGCCATGTCAGGGCAACAGATGAGTGCAGAATTTATAGTCACCAATTTTTTTCCTCACTCCATAATTATGCTTCCAGATCTCCCTTCTACTTCTAGTTAGATCTAGGAATAGAACCAAGGTCCCTACTGTAGGAGGCATCAGCCTTAGACACACAGTGTCTTGGTGGGTGAATATGCTTAATCTATGTGCTTGTGTAACTCTCACTAGGAGAATGTGATTAGTTGTCCCCCTCTTGTGGCTTGTTGATATAAAAAAATTATGAGTCTGCTACTGAGGGCTTGTCTATATGGAGTGTTAGTGGGTGGCAAGCAGGGGGTATCAATACACATCACTTTAGCATACCATGTACTAACTGTCCATGTGGACCTTGCTAAGATACACTAAGGATTCTATTGTGTGCTTTGATCTACTGATCTACATTGCACTGTGGAACTTTTAGTGCCTGGTAACCTGTCCACATGGACAGCTACTGGGCAGCAGGCAAGAGCGCTGCAGATTTACATCCAGTTTGCCACTAACCCTCTGTATGGACATGTCCTGAGTGTAGCTAGAAGATTTAGGTCAAAAATGTTAAAGGATTAGGCACTTAAAGATGCAGATAGTTGCCTGGTGGGGTTTTCAAATGTGTCTAGATGCTTAACTTTCATTCAAATTTCCTCAAGCAATAGAGGTTCATGCTTTCAGGTTCAAACCATGCTGATGACCTAAGTGGAGCTGGTGCTTATAAAAATGTTTTTTTTTAATTCTGGCCTCAAACACCGAGGACAAGGTTCTTGGGGTCCAAAAGATTTAAAATCCACACTATTAGAGAGCTCCCTTCTTGTGACTGGCGAACAAAAGATGTTTTGAGTCTACTGCCTTTTGTGTAATGATGCTCCTGGAAGAGTGGCTTTCTATAATGATTGAACCCCTGACCTCTGGACAGAAAAGCATAAACCTCTACTGCCTGAATTAAAGTATGTAATCCACACTGGGAGAAAAAGAGTACTTGTCCCTTTGAAGTGGCTGGTCCTTACAGGAGGTTTATAAGTTTGCTACTGCAGTAGATATCCTGAATTCTTCCTACAAAGGAAAGAGGTTAAATCCCTGCTTAAAAGTAAAAAAAACTGAATCCAGCCTTAATAAAGAGCTCTACTGTGTCTCTATAATCTAACTTCACATAAATGTATTTATTGCAGACCTGAAATCTGGAATTGAGGTAATCTCAAACATGTAAATGAGGAAATAAACTACTGACACTGCCAAACGTGAAAATACTGAAGGAGTGTCATGGCAAAACGAAGGGATTGAGGTAAAACAGCAAGTGGTCTCCATGCATACCCCAAACTGTGAGAAATTTGGAAATAAAAATAAGTTAAATTGTTTATTTGGTGTCACATTAGGTAAAGATGGGGGCAACCTTTCAGGGAACAAAATGAATGTATGTGAAAAAATGAAAGTGTCTTGAGCACGATAGTCTTTAAAGTTTAGATAGAAACTCTGTGGTAAACCTGTGACAAACTGCAAAAGTGTCTGTGTGACAGGCTTCCATCATCCCTCATGGCACCTCCTCCTGGGGATATGCTCTGCCAGGTTCTGCATCCTCCTCAGCAGTCTCTCTACCCCTCATACGTCCTTGGACTCAGCAGGCTGGGTCGAGCAGCACTTCCAAGCTGCCACCCTCATATGCCCCAGATTCAGTACATCCCTTTTACGTTACAATTGTTCTGGTAGTAACCCACTTGATAAGCAGACCCCACAGGATTTTTGGGCACTTCAGGGATCTTTAGCTTAGGTACGAGGAGCGTTGCTGCAGAGCGAATGAGGAAGCCAAAAAACACCCACGGCGGGGAGAGAAAGAGAGAGAGAAGCAACCAGCTTAACCATGGAAGTTATTTATTGCCAGGTAATAACCATAGGGGAGCCAAACAAACAAAACAGTTATAATATTACATCTAACTTAAATTTGATTATAAAAGTCAAGTTTATAAAACTATAACTGATCACACAAGTCAGGGTCAGAAGGCAATACCTAGAGAGAGAGAGAGACCTGGGTTCTCACCACTCTGTGAAGCTTGAATCAATCGGGGGTCCAAGGTGGTGGTGGTAGCTGAGGGTCAGAGTGCTGGAGAGAGGCAGAGCCCTCAGCACAATCAGTCAGGAGAAGATGAAGTCCCAGCAAAACTGATGAAGATGTTGGATCCAGGCATCAGAACACTTACTTGAGCATGGGTAGGGGTTTTTGTAGGGAAAAACAATGGTTCAAGGGAGAACACTAGATTTGTTTATGGGTAAATTGATGGCTCAAGGGAGTATACCAAAGGGTTTTTTTGTTCTGGCTAGACAATAGGAACTGATCATTCCTGTCTATGGGCGGTGTTCCTTCAAGGGGCTCACAATGCAATTAGGGAGCTTTGTTATTTTGGATACCAATAAAGGATTTATTATTAGAATTGGTCTGATAACTACTGAGCTGGGTGTGTGCAGGCGTGGGTTCATTAACATCTGGAGCAGAGATCTCCCATCATGCAGTGCTTCCCTGCTTTTCTGGTCCCAGAGTTCCATGCAGTTCTTGCCTTGGAATCTCTGTTCTCCATTCTGTATACTAATGGAGATGCCACCTTGTCCCATCTTTGATGCAAATGAGGCTAGGGGAGTTTCCTTAATCCTGACACCCTTATCCCAGGGGTTTAGATGTGTCCCCACTGCTTTTTCATTGCTCTTTGTAAGTCTTTCTTCTGATCGGCTTTGCTTCAAGCTGAGGCTGGGGGGAAGGGAGGTCTTTTGTGAGTCAGACAGTACTGCGCCTTGGTTCCCCAAGAACACAAAGCTGATAGGTAACACCTTGTAGCCTACATGTCTCCCCTACTTGCTGCTTAATTAGACCTATCTGGCCTAATTTACCCTCTCAGAATCAGTGTGGGGAATAAACCCCATCAGTCTTTCATATCTTTTATTAATATCATGTGATTCTGGTTTCCTCTTCAATTTTGTATTGTGGCCTGAATGAATTCATAGCGTTAAATCAAAGGAGGCTGCAAAACAGCTGTTACAGAACCTAGCAGGAAAGGTAAAACAGTGACAGAGATATGTCAACCTCACATACCCAACTTCAGAGAAGTTAAGATACCAATAGCTAATTCCACCCAGGCTAGTATGGGATACCTTCCCCAAGGCTAAGTCTGGGATAAAAGGAGGTGAAAAAAATAAAAGACCCTAGAAAAGGAGGGACGGTTGAGTGAGCTGAGAGAGGCTGGCAAGGATGTTAGGAAAAAACAGACAGTCTGACTGAGATAAAGAGACCAGGCTGCTAGCCATGTAGGCAGTAGAATAAGTCCAACACATGTGATCTATGGACACAGAGGCTAAGCTTAGGTAAGAGAATATAGGTATAGGTCTCTGTTGTTTTAAATCTACTTCTCTAAGAGCCATGTATCTTCTGGGCAAAATAAAACATGCTTTATTTCAAAGAAGCTGCTTCGGTCTCACTGCAAATGTATGCTGTCACAGGATCCCAAAGAGAAACCTGGCAGGGCCCAAACTCTGGTGGACCTGCGGACTCAGTCACAAGTGGGAGCCAGGAGGGTATAACCCAGGTTCTGGTCTGAGAATGGATGAATTGCAGAATTCTACCCAAGAAGAGGTAACGGCCAAGGCCTGATACCTGTGGGGATGCACTCAAAGAGACCCTGAGAAAAAACAGCAGTGCAGCTAGCCCAGTAACTGTGGCAACATTTTCAGCTGGTATTGTAGCTCCATTATCTTCAATGGAGCTTTGACAATTTGAACATGGGGGACAGAACTTCAGGTTGTGTATTGTATAGGAAAACACACACAAATGTAAAGATCAAGCTCATCTTGTAGAGCAGTGGACTCCAAACTTTTTTGATCGTGCACCCCTATCAGTAAAAAATTTTTGAGCACGCACCCCCGGCTGCGCTGGCTCTACCATTTTTGCCGAAGCAAAAAAAAAGCTGCTTGGACTCCCGCCTGAACTGACGAAGCAACAACAAAAAAAGTGCTCTTCCTGCCGCGCACCCCCAAGGATCCTCTTGCGCACCCCCTGGGGTGCATGCACCCCACTTTGGAGACCACTGTTGTAGAGAACGGCAGAAGCAGAAACAACATGACAACAATGTTATCTGGAGAAAACAAAAGCAAGAGTTATGAGTCTGACAAACATTGCTAAACATGCAACAAAGTATGTAGCCTTTACTCATAAGAGGAATCCCATCACTTTAGTGTCACATTACAAAATATAGATCTACAGTATGTCGAAAGTAACCCTAAATGTAAGACAGTTAATAGTTTGTTTTTTTAAATTAATACTTCCACCACTCTTTAGATAGCACTTGACATTTTCAAAACACTGAACCAATGAATTACCACATCACCCTTGCATAGTTAATTTTATTACCATTTAATAAATTGCTTACAGCTAGACTATTCTGTTAGAAGCTTGAAAAGCCCATTACCTCCAAGCAGACTCAAAATAGGAAGTGAACAATATATTTTATACAGAAGTTAAAGAAAACAGAGTAGTACTCTTTACCGTCTCTATAATTCCACAATATGTCTCAGTGCTACAGGTTTACAGCAAGTCATTGAATTAACCTTCTCTCTCTTTCTCTCACCATTTATTGTTACTAGGAATCATTCAGAGATTCTAACATGTAATCTCCTAGCAATATAACAGGTTTTTGCTTTTGGCAAGGCTAACACCGCTGCTGAATGAGTGTAAGTAGTTATGTTTAACTCTCAGCTTTCTCTAGCTCCAAAAAAAACCTGAAATCCACTTTTTCAAATCTTGAAAAGGTCCATCTGAAACTGGTGTTGGGATCTCTAAAATGAGATCATTTTAACATGAATAAGTTAGAGCGATCCACATACTGTATGTATCATCCAGCAACAAAAATAAAATAAAAAGATGTTCATCTAGCTATATTTTAACTTGGATTTCTTCATGTGCCTGGAACAGTTCTTTACAACATATGTAAACAACATTTGAACTGCACCAGATTCCACTAATTAAAATTTTGTAATTCACATTAATATGTTTGGCAATTATTCATAACTGCAAAGTAATTTGTTTCTAAAGATTTTTTTCCTGTCATACCAAATTAACATTGAACTCTAATAAACAAAATGCCTAAAATAATAGTAGAAACTATATTGTAATGACTGTGGAAGCATTTTCATTCTAGTTCCCCATGTTAATGTGTTTATAACTTTGAAAAAAAAATCCTTGGGCTGAATTTTTTCAGCTCTCTTACCCTGAAGAGAGGTTTTGTGTGCAGTAAGGGAGTGGAAGTTTCATAAAATTTTCTTTGGCAGTTTTGAGTTCTTCAAGCCTGCAAACAATTGTTTTGTGTTTGAAGAATATTTTTACATTGTTTTCCACTCTCAGATAAGTCAAATATGGATTATTTCAAAGACTTCAAGTTAGTCATGGATTTAGGACGCAGTGAAAACAAATGCACCATTTCCAACAAATGCACCATTTCTGGTAATCCATCCATGACAAGCTAGTCCACACCACTAGAAATACACATGGAGTTTGTGCCTCAATTATTAAGCACACTATAAATCCTATTATCACTGAGGATATTGAATCTGTGAAGAGTGGCTGTGACCCAACGACCTCTTAATGCCAACTGGAAAGGGGGTGCAGAGAGCTTACGGGGATCTCTTGTGTCTGACACATACAGTTCAACAAAGAGTGACACATGAGGTCTCACATGAAAGTCAGTGTCATGCTGGTCATCAGTATTATTGTGAAATGTCTGTACAGATACTGTGTAAAGGAGTTATGTACATATATATTGAAAATATGTTATTAAAGTCTGTGTTTTGGGGGGAGGGCTGGTCACAGCCAAACATGAAAAACAGGTTTCCTGTCAGACAAGATCTAGTGGTACAGGTCAAAAGTTTGCTTGAGCATATTGTGGGGGACAGAGAAGACACCTGGGCATCTTTCACTGAGGAAGTAAAAGGAGAGCAGTTTTGCTTCATGAAGAAGTGATCTCAAGCTTTGCTGAAAACACTGAAGTGAATTTTGGATGTGATAAACTTCTTTAGACAGGAGATGAACATATTAGTTTAGTCTCTAGAAAGCGTCTTATTATTTTGTTTTATACGTAACCATTTGTTTCCAATATTCTTACTCACTGTCACTTGAATCTCTGCTTTTTGATAATAAACTTATTCTTGTTCTCACTATAAATGTATCTTCCTGCTGTGGTATGAAGCAAAGTGCTGGTCCTGAGTTCACTCTTACAAGCTGGTGTATACTATTCCTTTGGGAATGGAAAGCCTGGAAATTCTATGAGTGTTCAGTGGACATTGCAGAGAATACTCCAAGGACTCAGGGATCAGTGTGTGCCTATCACTAACCTGTACAGCAAGAGCAAGACCTGTGGAGGCCTGGAAGGCAGTGCTTGGACTATCAAAGGCTGTTGGTTTCAGGGAGCTGATCCACAGCAGGCACAGACAAGACTATTTCACACTACGGGCAGATGGTGGGGAGGTGCCTCACAGCCCTGGGGAGCATCACAGTAGCCAAGTCTTGCAAATGGAGCGAAGTGAAAGATATTAAAGAGCTATCAACTCAGCTACTTACCAGTTTACCATCCACATCTCCATATTAGAGCAACAATAATTTCAAACAAACACGCCACACCAGCCACCATACCACTGAACAACCTACATTACTAGAACCCTATTAACTACCAATCCAGGGTTGCCAAGAACATTTTTCCCAGCATGCATTTCTGGAGGCTAGTCCAGACTACTGCAGCTCTCCAACAGGTTTGTTAGTTAATTAATACAAATAGCTGCTGCTAGTTGGGTCTTGCTATTGGGAGTTTTCCCCAAAATGTATGTTTAATGATGTTAGTGTTAGTGTTTATGTTTGAATTAATGTGTTTGCTGTAATTATTAGTATAAAATGAGTTAATTATGGAACAAATCAATGGATTCCATGATTCAAGATGGTGTCATGCCATAATGACAACTCAGACTCCACTAGTGGTGGGAAAAGAGCAACGGACTCTTAGGAGATAGTTAGAACCAGCTCAGACCACTAGGTTCGCGCCACTGAGCCTATAAAAAGGGCTGCATGCCTGAGCATTACTGCTGTCCATCAGAGTGGCAGCCAGGTATTAGGTTGAGTTGCATGGACGTTAAGGATCTCCTCAGTGACTCCAGACCCACACCATCAGCCAAGAAGACATCACTTACCATAAAAACAATGAGGAGTCCAGTGGCACCTTAAAGACTAACAGATATATTTGGGCATAAGCTTTCGTGGGTAAAAAGAACACTTCTTCAGATGTATGGAGTGAAAATTACAGATACAAGCATAAATATACTGGCACGTGAAGAGACGGGAGTTACGTTATAAGTGGAGAACCAGTAATGACAAGGCCAATTCAATCAGGGTGGATGTGGTCCACTCCCAATAATTGATAAGGAGGTGTCAATACCAAGAGAAGGAAAATTGCTTTTGTAGTGAGCCAGCCACTCCCAGTCCCTGTTCAAGCCCAAATTAATGGTGTTAAGTTTGCAAATGAATTGTAGCTCTGCAGTTTCTCTTGGAAGTCTGTTTTTGACTTTTTTTTGTTGACTGGTCCAGCCTGAAATTGATGGCAGGGTGGAAATTGTTGAAATCCAGGTGGAATTCTTCAAGGCCCTCCTTCCCGTGGGTCCATATGACGAAGTTGTCATCAATATAGCGCAAGTAGAGGAGGGGCGCTAGGGGATGAGAGCTAAGGAAGCGTTGTTCTAAGTCAGCCATAAAAATGTTGGCATACTGTGGTGTCATGCGGGTACCCATAGCAGTGCCGCTGACTTGAAGGTATAAGTTGTCCCCAAATCTTAAATGGTTGTGGGTAAGGACAAAGTCACAAAGCTCAGCCACCAGGTGTGCCATGGCCTCATCAGGGATACTGTTCCTGACAGTTTGTAGTCCATCCTTGTGTGGAATATTGGTGTAATCCACGGTGGCCAGGAAGGTATTTCCATCTCATCATCAACCTCAGCCTGGACCAGTCCACACAAGATATCCACTTTCTCGACACTACAGTGCAAATAAGTGATGGTCACATAAACACCGTCCTATATCGGAAACCTACTGACCGCTATTCTTACCTACATGCCTCCAGCTCCCATACAGGACACATCACATGATCCATTGTCTACAGCCAAGGACAGGCCCAACAAGGAAAATAACAGAACACCACTGGCCATCACATACAGTCCCTGCTAAAACCTCTCCAGCACATCATAAATGATCTACAACCTATCCAGGAAAACAATCCCTCACTCTCACAGACTTTGGGAGGCAGCCCAGTCCCTGCTTACAGACAGCCCCTCAACCTGAAGCAAATATTCACCAGCAACTACACACCACACCACAGAAACACTAACCCAGGAACCAATCCCTGTAACATACTCCGTTGCCTACTCTGTCCCCATATCTACTCCAGCAACACCATCATAGGACCCAACCACATCAGCCACACCATCAGGGGCTCATTCTCCTGCACATCTACTAATGTGATATGTGCCAGCAATGCCCCTCTGCCATGTACATTGGCCAAACTGGACAGTCTCTACATAAAAGAATAAATGGACACAAATCAGACATCAGGAATGGTAACATACAGAAGCCAATATGTGAACACTTCAACCTCCCTGGACACTCAGTAACGGATTTAAAAGTAGCCATCCTGCAACAAAAAAACCCTATCAAAAACAGACTTCAAAAAGAAACTTCAGAGCTACAATTCATTCGCAAACTTAACACCATTAATTTGGGCTTAACTGTTTTCAAAGCATACACATCTCTCTGTCTCTTTTCTATCATACATGCGAGGGAGGTGGTTGGACTGACCAACTGCTTCCACAGGTGATGAGATACTGTATGCCAGCCCAAGTTCCTGACCCTGTTGGCTAGGTTGAACATTAACATTGCTTCCTCTTTTCATAGTTGGTAAGTTTAAGAATTTTCCCCAATTTTCTTTTTCTTGTCATATAGGAGATTGCCCCCTTCTTACAAACAGTGACAATAATCTAGAGTAACATGTTTTAGTCACTTTGATTTAATATCTGAAAGTAATTGAAACAAATAGAGCCTCATGCTGCTCCTCCCCTCAATCTCTACATCCTGAGGAATGGATCCTTGCCTTTATCTCCAATCTCTGAGAGGACTCATGATTGAAGACATTTGACTTGCAAATAACAAAGTTAATAAGAGATTAATACTGTGTGTTCTATATGTGCAATATAGGATTTTCCTGTATATTTTGTAATAACATAGGTGAATGCATAGCTTTTATTTAGAGCTCCTCACTTTTGCTCATTGCAATAGTTATAAACTACTGCAATACTGTGAAAAAGCAGAAGACCTACAGGATGACTGTTATTTTAAGGTTAATTTGTTTTTAGGTCCCTAACTTTGATGCAGCTATGATAATGCAGATCCTTTAGACAAACATTCAGGTTAGAAACAATGTAGAGTTTTTGTTTGTACTATTCTGTCATTCTCCTATACCAAGGATATTTGTGTGAAAATGGCAACTTTGTTTCTCAGAGTTTTTCTGCACCTGCTGCTTAGCTCTCACTTGAAGTCCTAATCCTTTGTTCATGACACTGCATTCATTGCCCCAGCAACCAAATGTGATTTTTACAAATAGAGGATTAGGACTTCAGGTGTGATATAAGCAACCAGCATGATCAGAACCTCCTAAGAAACACTGATCCTGTTTCCCTATAACATATTTCATGCACTATAGTTCAAAAACTGAGGCTATTAGCCTTCTCCTTATCCCATTAAAGTCAATGAAAAAACTCCCAATTACTGTAATGGGTGCAGGACTGGGCCTTTTGGCTCTAATCTATAATTTTAATAGTTACCTTGTAGGGCAAAAGACCAATTTCTTCTCCTGTTTGTCCTTCAAAGGAAATGGTGGCTGGAAGCTCTGATATATTACATAATCTGCACCAAAGCCTGAAGGAAGGGCTACAAATCTCAGAAGATTTAGAGCACTCCAAAAGCAACACAGTTGATGGCATTTAAAATAGTTCCATGGTCTGTGGAAGGGGGAAAACTTATTGGATTTCCTGCCAGAGTTCAACAGCACTGAATCTCTGGCCTTGTTTATGCATGAAGGTGACTTATATATATGATGTCATATAACTCAATACACCCTTTTGTAGTAATCTTTTAAAGATGTCTGGGTGGAGAAAAACCCCAGTTACCATTAATTGGCATCCTTGTTGACAGTCTCAACAGAGAAGCCAAGAGCTGAATGGGTACATAAACTACACTTACTCCCTGTCATCCTTTGGTCTTTCCAGCTCGGGGTTGAGGCATATTATAGCTTGAGTAGCTATCCAGGTTGCCAACTGGGCAACCTGACATTTACCAAGAATGGCTGGAAGTTAAATGCAATGTAAAGTATTAAAGCTAATATGCAATATTGCAGACATTGTAGTTAATTTACAATATTGGTCTACTGGTCTATCTTAGATATTTACATGGTCCTTGTGACGGTAGTACCTAAGTGCCTCGTGACATTAATGTATTTATCCTCACAATGCCCTGGGAGGTAGGGAAGTACCTTAATTTCACAGATTGGGAACTGAGGTACAAAGGGATATAGGTGCCTAAACCCTAAATTTAGGCACCTACGTCCCAGTTTTAGGCACCACTGCAATCCACAAAGCTTCCGCTTGACTGCCACCTAATCACACTTGATGCCTACATTTTTGCTATAAAAGTTCCCTTGTTGCCTATGCTTCTGCCTCTGGACATGTGCAGTGCTGCCTCAGGCCAGCATCGAGATGCCATTTCACACCTAAGCCCCAATGCAATCCTTAAACCAGGTGAAGACAGGTTGAGCAACACCTATCTCACCTGTGGAGCCTGATCTAGTAGGCGTACTTTGAACATGCCCAGCTCCACACAAAATAGTTTGGGGGAAGAAGGCCTCCCTTATGACCTTTAACCCACCCTCACCCAGGATGTGGGAGGCCCCTGCTTCAATTCCCCTCTCTGCCAGAGGGAAAGGATTTGAAGAGGGGTTTCACACTGTAATTATTATATCTGTTCAGTGCTTGAGTACACAGTACCTTTAAAAGCTATGTCTACACAGTAGACCAGTACACAAGTATACACAGTTCCATGTCCATGTATGGCTGGACCCCATTCCCCACATGTGCTGTGCTGTGCATGGGTATACGCTGTGCACAGCCGTATACCCTCATCGTTTTCAGTACATGACATTAGCGCTAATATTTCAGGGGTGGTATCCCGAAGTGCTGTGCATCACAGGAGATACTCTAGGAACCGTCTTGCTGTGTTGCTGGAACTATATGCATTTGACGATGGCAGCTCCCTGTCATCTCTTCCTTCTGCAATTTAGCAAGTCCACGATGATGTCACTCTGTTCCTGCTATTGCTCACAGGGCATCTGTTCATATGGCACAGTGCTGGATACTGGACCGAATTGGTCCAGATAGATTTCAGACAGCTAAAACAGCTGACCCAGAGGGGGGGAATGAAAATCCACTTGAGTCCCATGGAACAGATATGTTGAATGCCAGATTGCAACAGTATACCCATGAGTGGACTGACAATTCTGGTCCCAGAGAACCAGCATGGTGTAGTGGGAAATCTGGGATGATGACCAGTGGCTGCACAACTTTAGACTAAGGAAGCAGACCTTCATCCGTTGTGTGAGCAGCTCGCACCAACCTTCCAGTGCCAGACTACTTGTTTTCAAGAATCCATACCAGCACAGAAGTCTGTAGCGATCGCCTTTTGGAAAGTGGCAACACCTAACAGCTACTGGTCTTTCCATTTGCTAGAATGCCTCATCCTGCCTAAGAGCCCAGAAGTCAACCGTGGGGGTGGTGGTTCTACAGGTTTGCCAGGCTACCGATACTGTGATCTACCCAGGGGTGGTTGCCATTACCCAAGTCCCTGAAATTATAGTGGGATTTCAAGGGATGAGGTTTCCAAACTGTCTGGAGGCCATTGACAGAACACACATCTCTGTATATTACCCACAAAAAGTGGCCAGTGAACATGTGAATTGCAAAGGTTACTATTCACTGGCTTGCCAAGGCTTAGTGGACCACAGGTGTCGGTTCAGGAACACAAATGTTGGACCCACAGGAAAGGTCTATGACACCAGGATGCTCAGGAGATCAGGGTTGTACTGCAAGGGGGAAGAAGAGACTTTATTCCCCAGAAACAATGTGGTGAAACAACAGTTTCAATGATGACATTTATTTTGAGGGACCCACTCCTTCCAGGGCTCATGAAGCCGTACCCTGACATCGCTGACCCAAGAAAAAAAGGAATTCAACTACAAACTGAGTAGCTGGAGTGTGCTTTGGGGCAGCTGAAAGACCATTGGCAATGCCCCTGGAAACATGTGGATGCCAATGAGGCCAATGCAATTCAGATTATCATGGAGTGCTGTGACTTGCACAATGTATGTGAGGCCAAAGGGAAATACTTCCACAGCAAGTGGGTTCAGGGAAGATCAGTGATCTATACAGGCAGCCTGACCCAACCCATGTGCACACTGCTCCTGGTTCCTTTAGGACCAGGGAAATTCATGATGTTGTTTGCTCAGACATTGTAGAACAGCAGGCAGTCAGGATGTGACTTGCGACTGTGCCAAGTACTGCTTGAAAAGCTCAATAGAGCATTGCCACACAGTTCTGTTGCAAGACTCCTCAGTTGACTCTTGGGGGAGGGATAGCTCAGTGGTTTAAGCATTGGTCTGCTAAACCCAGAATTATGAGTTCAATCCTTGAGGGGGCCACTTAGGGATCTGGGGCAAAATCAGTACTTGGTCCTGCTAGTGAAGGCAGGGGGCTGGACTCAATGACTTTCTATGAGATAGGTATATCTCCATTTATTATTAGTGGGTTCTGATCTCCTGCACCTGACATTAATGTGCTAACTGAAGACAGATGACTGGGGGAGGGTCCTCAAGGTTAATGCCTTTGGCCGTGGGTTTGTGCTTAGGCCAGTGATAACACACTGTAATGTTCTTGTTATGTTAACTGCACAGTTTCGGATTGGTTTATGGGGAGCACTTAAGCAGTTTGTTAAAGTTACTTTAAAAAAAAGTTCTGTAAGGTTTTGGGAGGGAATTCACACATTCCTTACTCATAATGTTTTCTGGCAGCATTGCTCACAGCACTTACCCAGTGCTCTGCATGATCATTCTCACGGCATTTGACTTATGAGGAGAGGCTGAGGGAACTGGGATTATTTAGTCTGCAGAAGAGAAGAATGAGGGGGGATTTGATAGCTGCTTTCAACTACCTGAAAGGGGGTTCCAAAGAAGATGGATCTAGACTGTTTTCAGTGGGGTAGCAGATGACAGAACAAGGAGTAATGGTCTCAAGTTCCAGTGGGGGAGGTCTAGGTTGGATATTAGGAAAAACTTTTTCACTAGGAAGGTGGTGAAGCACAGGAATGCGTTACCTAGGGAGGTGGTGGAATCTCCTTCCTTAGAGGTTTTTAAGGTCAGGCTTGACAAAGCCCTGGCTGGGATGATTTAGTTGGGAATTGGTCCTGCTTTGAGCAGGGGGTTGGACTAGATGACCTCCTGAGGTCCCTTTCAACCCTGATACTCTATAATTCTATGATTCTATGAGTGTTCCCATGCTTGCCAGTGGTAATGGTTGGGTGCGGATGAATACGTGGTGGTAGTAAAAGCACTGCTCAGTGTCATATACCTTTAATGTTATTTTACTTTTGTTCTATTTGTCTATTTTCACTTATTACTAATAAAGATATAAAGACACGTCAGTTAAATTCTCTTCTGTTTTTCACTGTGGTGCTTTGGACAACAATAGTTATTCACAGCTCACTTCATTGTCAAGAATGCCCCTACTTTTAAAAAAAAATTAGCAAATTCATAGAGGGGAGCAGTGTGACAGGACTACTTTCTCTGCCCTTTGGACCAACGCAAAGAGGCTGGATGCATTCCAGGTTTATAAGCACCAGTGTGCTGTTTATGAGGTCCCCTTTACCAGTACCGCCTCGTACAGCAACATACAAGTGGACATACATTTCCCCCTTAGCTCACTCTCCAGGGATCAAGAGGGAAAGATCTCATCCTGAGATCCTGTATCCCTGGACTCCTGCCAGCACCCTTCCTCCGTTGCACTTCCTTCCTCTCCTTTATTTGGTCCCAGCTGATGGATTGATTGCTCTTCTTAGCTTGTCAATCTCCTGCCTAATTAAGCCATTGAGCACCCATCTCCCAAGTAAGTCCACTCTGTGGGGGCGGGGGGGTGATAGAGCTAGCACCTCAGCAACCAGCTTGCTAGGTCAACTCTAGGCTCCTAGCACTTTCTCACAGGTGAGAGAAAGGGGTTATGGGAGGGATGGAATTGTTTGCATTTTCATGGCACCAAACTTTCAGAGAAATCTTAACATAAGAACGGCTATCCAGGGGCAGACCAATGGTCCATCTAGCCCTGTATCCTGTCTTCTGACATTGGCCAATGTTCAGAGGGAATGAACAAAAAAGGCAAACATCAAGTGACCAATCTCTTGTCATCCACTCCCAGCTTCTGGCAGTTGGAGGTTTAGAGACACTCAGAGCATGGAGTTGCATCCCTGACCACCTTAGCTAATAGCCATTGATGGACCTATCCTCCATGAATTTATGCAGTTCTTTTTTGAACCCTGTTATAGTTTTGGCCTTCACAACATCCTTTGGCAATGAGTTCCACAGGTTGACTGTGTGTTGTGTGAAGAAATACTATTCCACACTCTTAATTTTTGTTGCCCTTCTCTGTACCTTTTCCAATGATGTTATGCAATATTCAAAGTATGGATGTAGCATGGATTTCTATAGTGGTAATATGATATTTTCAGTTTTATTATCTATCCCTTTCCTAATGGTTCCTAATATTCTGTTAGCTGTTTTGACTGCTGCACATTGAGTGGATGTTTTCAGAGAACTATCCACAATGACTATAAGGTCTCTTTCTTGAGTGGTAACAGCTAATTTAGACCCCATCATTTTATATATATAGTTGGGATTATGTTTTCCAATGTGCATTGCTTTGCATTTATCAGCATTGAATTTCATCTGCCATTTTGTTGCCCAGTCACACAGTTTTGTGAGATCCCTTTATAACGCTTCACAGTCAGCTTTGTACTTAACTATCTTGAGTAATTTTTTATCATCTGCAAATTTTACCATCTCACTGTTTACCCCTTTTTCCAGATCATTTATGAATAAGTTAACAGAACTAGTCTCAGTACAGATCCCTGGGGGACACCACTATTTCTCTCTCCATTTTGAAAACTGATTTTTTTTCTCCCCTTTGTTTCCTGTCTTTTAACAAGTTACTGAATGTTCTGAGCGGGTTCCCCTGAGAGGGTTTTCAGTTGACTCTGATGGATATGGTGGCAGATGTCCAGTCTGCTCCTCCCTGGCAGTGGGGGAGCTGGGGTTCACTGCCTCAGCAGCAGCATTGGTGGCAGCTGGAGGAGGACAAGGGGGCGATGCCTGTTCATGGAGAGAAGCAGCAGCCACAGCAGCAAACAGGTCCTGAAAGTGTTTCACCACCAGTTGGACTAGGTACTGCATGAGTGCATGAGCCTATTCCCTATATGCATGCTCCTGTTCCCTGTGGGAACACTCCCATTGCCTGTGCTCTTTCTTCCTTTGCAGGAATCCCCCATCCCGATCCACCCGAGCCCGATCCGCCCTTGCCCTAAGAAAGTCCAACTGCTCCCGACTCCTTCTGTCTATGCCAACAAGGAGGTCCTCCAGAGTCTTTAGATGTCTTCCTTTGCTATCTCTGGGATGCCGTGCCTGCCCTCCCAGCAGAATGGGGTTGCTCTCAGCATCAGAATGTCCTACCAAATCAAAGACAGGGGTAGCATTGTATTTGTACGTAACAAACCTGTGCTGCCAAAAGCCACAATATTGATACTTTTTAGCATCCCAGGAATGCAACTACTATAGCCTCCTTCCTTCAGACTACTTTTGCAGTCCATAAGGAAGGAGCTGAGGATAAAAATGGTAAAATACCTACATTACTTCCATTAACATTTTATAATGTTTACAGTGCATCAAGGGGCCAGTTGGGATGAGTTTCGGTTCCTTGAGGGTCAATGTTACCAGTCACGTTTTTGTTCTTTAAAGGCTGGTCATCACTTGGAGGACATAGTTTTGAAAGTACAGAATGGAAAAGAGAAGTGGCTTTCCAGTCCTGTGTACAACACCAAGCCATCTATGCCAGACAGATGTTTCTGGTAATGGTGACTCCTCTACATATTGCTGAGTGGAGGCATTTGGTGAACTATGAAGGTGGACCATGTACAATCGCAAGTGTAGACATGCTCTAAGATACTAGTAAAGTGCCAATGTATCATGATTCCGAGGCAAGCACTGAAGGTGCTTCAGCTGCTAGGTCCTTTAGGTGATAGCCCTGGTGGGTCCCCAATAACCACTCAGGCACATGGCTAAAGTGAAGGAGTATTTTACTAGGGATGGTAAGAAAAGGAATGGTTTCAGATACCCTACGTACAATGGCTCAAGCAGTTACAACTTAGTTAGGCAATGGCGGTTCTTGTTTGGGCCTCAGGGGGTGGGAGACATGCTAATAAAGGATTAAGGCTCTTCACGCCTAGTGCCTGAGGTCCCATCTCCAGTCTAAACAATCCCAGTTCCAGGGACCAACAGACAAAGAAAGCATTTTTGGATAAATAGCCTGGTTTTAAACTGGCTAATGGCCTTCTTCCTGATCCAGCAAACCCCTGGTCCACAGAGGCCCCCAGTGCTTTGGGAAGGATTGGAAGGACTTGGCCTACTGAGATGTCATAAGACTGAGTGCTTGTTCTGAGCTGAAGTTGTGATGAACTTGTAACTCATAAGGAATCCCCCTTGGGATTCTACTGCTCTTGCCAGAATCCATGTTGGGGTGGGGTTAATTCTGTTAAGCTTATTAGCCTGTGTGTAGGTTCTTGTAGTGAGGGGGCGTGGTTTCCCCACCCTGACAGATGGGGAGCGAGCCACGACCGCCCCATGGTGGGCAGAACCAGGATACCCGCGGCCACCCCGTCAGAATTAGAGGGGTGGGGCAGGGCCGGTACAGGAACAGGAACTATAAAAGGCCAGCCCTCTAGCTGAGCTGGGGCGGAGCTGCCAGAAGAGCAGGATGTCTCTCCCATGCTGCTGAAGCCTGGACCTGACGGAGGCTACTCCCATGCCAGAGACCCAGAAGGACTGCCAGAGCTGCCAGACACCAAGGAGCGGTTGGGGCTGCCACTTGCCATTTACCTGAGTGAGATCGATGGTACCCCGGGTACCTCGGGACTGGGAGTGTAGGAAGGAGCCCAGGGAAGCCGAATAGGGTTCGGCTCTTATGACTGATTATAAACTGGCCCGTGTGTTGTGGTTGGATTTCCCCACTGACCTAGTGGTGGACCACTCCGCCACTGTTAGAGCCATGGGCTGGGATGCAGTGGAGTGGGAGGGCCTGTGTCCCCCTACTTCTGCCTCACCACCATCAAGGGTGGCAGCCTCCACACTTTGTGGTCAGAACTAGGGTGACAGATGGTTTGCTGATTCTCCCACCAGAGAGCTAATCTCCACTAGACTGCACTGTTGCTCTGCTTGACCACAGGCTAGAGCCCCATACTTGAACTGATTACTGCCCTGCCCTGATTGAGGGCCCGGGTGAATAGGATCTGTACTGCTCTGCCTAACTAACTGTAGGTCAGAGCCCCTACTAGATTGCTGCACCACCCTGATTGAGGGCTTGGGAAAGATAGACTCTTTGCGGCTCCCCCAGACCACTGGCTAGAGCCATTAACTGTGTGTCACCCCACCTTGATTGAGGGCCCCGGGCCTATAGCGTTATCGCTGCTTGGCCTGACTGCAGGCCTGGGACACTAACTGTGAGCTGATTTTCCTCTGAACCAAAGCTCTCGGGAAGTATTGTAGCGAGGGGGCATGGTCTCCCGCCCTGAAGAATGGAGAGAGAGCCTCGACTGCCTTACAGTTCTGTTATTGTTTGAATATGATAGGTTTCAGAGTAGCAGCCGTGTTAGTCTGTATCCGCAAAAAGAACAGGAGTACTTGTGGCACCTTAGAGACTAACAAATTTATTTGAGCATAAGCTTTCGTGGGCTACAGCCCACTTCTTCGGCTGCTGTAGCCCACGAAAGCTTATGCTCAAATAAATTTGTTAGTCTCTAAGGTGCCACAAGTACTCCTGTTCTTTTTATTTGAATATGTTGTCTCTAATGCTTTTTACCTTAATAAAGTAGGCCTGCCTAGGAAATGCTGTGTGGTATCTTATAACTGTAGAAATTACACCTGTTAGCTGTCTGTCTCTAAAGAGAAAACAAGCAGGTTCTGCTGGCAGCCTGTCTCTGCTGGAGATAACATAGTGAAGGCAGAGAACAGTGCAACCTGGAAAATACCCCAGTCAGAGACACGTGTCTCCACAGAGGAAAGGCAGCAGCTAGGAAGCTGGAAGTTTTGATGGGAAATACAGGTGCAGGTGCCCTGAACTATGACATGTCCCATTAGCTGTGTTGGCTTTTTCCTACTACTGGAAAAAGAACAGGTTCAGAATTTATTTTGTGAGATAAGCCAGCAAATGTCATAAAAGCAAGAAAATCAAACATCTTGAGAGGTGCAAAGACAAGGATAGAATATTCAAGCATCTATTAAGCCGCTGATGTGACTGCTGTCTAGAATCTTCTGAAATGAAATGTGCTATATACATTGTTTGTTATCTAGCAAAGCAAATCAAGCACAAAAGATCCATTTAAATTTTCACACAAAAGCTAAACAGGGATTTAATTAAACATCAGAATACTGTTATACTGTGTATAAAAAGTCAAATGGCCTATGCTCTTTCTGAAGTCCCAGACGTGTTATGATTCTGTGTAATCATTATGGACTTTAGACAAGAAAATGAAACATCTAAATAATAATAAAACCCCCTAAATAATCAACTGTCAAGGGGATGCCCTAAAAAGACACCATACAAGCTAGGGCTAATTGATAGCACAAAGGCTGCAACTGTATTAAATACAATCAAACAAAAGTAAGGGATGAATGGCTGCAAAGGGTGGCGGTGGCTGCTTAGCCTGACTGTGAGCCACCCTTTGTCTTGATCAGCAGACATGAAAGTAAAATGGCTATCCAACCAGAAACTGTTAAGCCCAGGCAGGCTTGGAAACAGGCCTTGGTCCACAAGCTCCACACCCCTAGCTGCTGTAAAGAGGAATAGAGCTGTCACTCAGATAAGCTTGCAAGTAGTCTCTCTGCCAGTGAGTCAGCTACACATTGAATCCCACAGTTATGGGAGGTATATGCACCTCCCTACTGTCCCAGCCGAAATAGCCACATACATTTAACTCCCTGCAAAGACTAAATTGGTCCCCAATGTTGCAATTTTCACTTACTGACACATACTGAAAATCTAAATGCAATTCTGGCTTGACCCAAATGGAAATGCAGTGGTGAACATAAGAACGGCCATACTGGGTCAGACCAAAGGTCCATCAAATCCAGTATCTTGTCTTCTGACAGTGGCCAATGCCAGGTACCCCAGAGGAAATGAGCAGAACAGGTAATCATCAAGTAATCCATCCCCTGTCACCCAGTCCAAGCTTCTGGCAAACAGAGGCTAGGGACACCATCCCTGCCCATCCTGGCTAATAGCCACTGATGGACCTATCTAGTTCTTTTTTGAACCCTGGTATAGTTTTGGCCTTCACAACATCCTCTGGCAATGAGTTCCACAAGTTGACTGTACGTTGTGTGGAAAAATACTTCCTTTTGTTTGTTTTAAACCTGCTGCCTATTAATTTCATTGGGTGACCCCCAGTTCTTGTGTTATGAGAAGGAGTAAATAACTCTTCCTAATTTACTTTCTCCACACCAGTCATGATTTTATAGACCTCAATCATAGCCCCCTAGTCGTCTCTTTTCCAAGCTGAAAAGTCCCAGTTTTATTAATCTCTCCTCATATGGCAGCTGTTCCATACCTCGAGTCATTTTTGTTGCCCTGTTCTGAACTTTTTCCAACTCCAATATATCTTTTTTGAGACGGGGCAACCACATCTGCATGCAGTATTCAAGATGTGGGCATACCATGGATTTATATAGAGGCAATACGATATTTTCTGTCTTATTATCTATCTCTTTCTTAATGATTCCCAACATTCTGTTTGCTTTTTTGACTGCCGCTGCACATTGAGTGGATGTTTTCAGAGAACTATCCACAATGACTCCAAGATCTTTTTCTGGAGTGGTAACAGCTAATTTAGACCCCATCATTTTATATGTATAGTTGTGATTATGTTTTCCAATGTGCATTACTTTGCATTTATCAACACTGAATTTCATCTGCCATTTGGTTGCCCAGTCACCCAAGTTTTGTGAGATCTCTTTGTAACTCTTCGCAGTCAGGTTGGGACTTAACTATCTTGAATAGTTCTGTATTATCTGTAAATTTTGCCACCTCACTATTTACCCCTTTTTCCAGATCATTTATGAATATGTTGAATAGGATTGGTCCCAGTACAGACCCCTGAGGGACACTACTATTTACCTCTCTCCATTCTGAAAATTAACCATTTATTCTTACCCTTTGTTTCCTATCTTTTAACCAGTTACTGATCCATGAGAGGACCTTCCCTCTTATCGCATGACAACTTACTTTGCTTTGGTGAGGGACCTTGTCAAAGGCTTTCTGAAAATCTAAGTACACTATATCCATTGGATCCCTCTTGTCCACATGCTTGTTGACCCCCCCTCAAAGAATTCTAGTAGATTGGTGAGGCACGATTTCTCTTTACATAAGCCATGTTGACTCTTCCCCTAACAAATTATGTTCAACTATGTGTCTGACAATTTTGTTCTTTATTATAGTTTCAACCTGTTTTCCCGGTACTGAAGTCAGGCTTACCAAAGCAACAACAAAGCAACAGCAATTAAATGTGAACATATTGTGAGAAAAAAGACCAAGTGGTTGCCCTAAACCCTAGCTTCCAGCGAGGGAAACCCCTCGCTAATCCAGAGCAGCTAGCCACTGACTTGTTGGTCTGTGTGGAAAATAGGGACTAAAGTGGATGTCTGAACTGAAAAGCATAGTTAACTAAGAACATACAAGCTGAACATGTATATCAATGCAGCAGAACATGAGTGCAACAAAGTTATAATAAAATACACCTCTACCTCGATATAACGCTGTCCTCGGAAGCCAAAAAATCTTACCGCGTTATAGGTGAAACGGCATTATATCGAACTTGCTTTGATCCGCTGGAGTGCGCAGACTCCCCCCACCCCGAGCACTGCTTTACCGTGTTATATCAGAATTTGTGTTATATTGGGTCATGTTATATCGGGGTAGAGGTGTAATATGGGCAATTTAACATGGTGAAAGGTAAGTTGTACAACATGTAGATTAAGGTAGCAAACACCATTGAAATAAATGAGGAATTACTAAGTAATAAGGTTACATCTCATTCTGCATTCACTGTCTCACATTCTATAATACACTTCTCTTCACTCTATTCAAGGATTATCAAGTTTCAGCTACAGTATTTGGAAATTTTCCTCACTAAAAGACTATGCCTTTTTATTCTCCTCATCTGACACACTTTTTTTTTAGTGGTATTGTCAGGGTATATTTTTATTTAGTCTACTTGAGGTGTTAGGCTTCTATCCTTGGTTTGCTTTAGGCTCATCTGGGAGGTCATTGATAGGTCTTAGTGCTCAGGATGCCATGAGAGATAAGGATTGCATTGATCATCCACTTAGGCTGTGATCTCCTTTTGTCAGCAGGTGGTCAGGTCAACTCAGCATCAGTTTTGTCTGTCACGTCTGCTCAAGTACTTGCTTCATAGATGTGGATGACCATCCTCTTGGGTGTGTCATCAAGTAATTGCTTCTTGGGTCCCCATTCCAGGACATCTGTTGCAAAATCCTCCTGTGTCTTTACAAGTACTTGGATTAAATTGTCAAAGAGGCTCTATAAAGTAAGTTTTTTTGTTTGTTTTTTTTTTAATAGCTGTCTTTCATAGAACTAATTGATTTCCAGCCTTTCCTGGTAGATATAAATCTATAGGAAAGCCTTCAAAAGTCTCCCCTTTTGATAAGTCTTGGTGTCTATAAATCAGAGAGAGATGGGTTGTTATCAGTTCAGTATGTCAGCTTCTTTTTCAGATTTCTGAAATTTCAGGCATAAGTCTTGTCTCTTCTTCTAACTTGCTCCTTCTTTCTCTTAGATGGTCTTGATGCTAGTATTGCTGATTTGTCTTCCCTTCCTTCCTGCTCCTTTGTTTCCAGGATGTGTTTCTAACAGCTTTCAGCAAAAAGAACTAGGAGAACTTGTGGCACCTGAGAGACTAACAAATTTATTTGGGCATAAGCTTTCGTGGGCTAAAACCCACTTCATCAGATGCATGGAGTGGAAAATACAGTTGGAAGATATATATATACAGAGAACATGAAAAGATGGGGGTTGCCATACCAACTCTAAGAAGACATATCAATTAAGGTGGGCTATTATCAGCAGGAGAAAAAAACCTTTTGTAGTGATAATCAATAGATATATGGACAGAGTTGGCAACGGGCTTGTGCTACATTGATGACATCTTCATCATTGGGACCCATGGAAAAGAAGCCCTTGAGGAATTCCACCAGGATTTCAACAATTCCCATCCCACCATCAATTTCAGCCTGGACCAGTCCACAGAAGAGATCCACTTCCTGGACACTACAGTGCTAATAAGCAATGGTCACATAAACACCACCCTATACCGGAAACCTACTGACCGCTATACTTACCTACATGCCTCCAGCTTTCATCCAGACCACATCACATGATCCATTATCTACAGCCAAACTCTAAAATACAACCGCATTTGCTCCAATCCCTCAGACAGAGACAAACACTTACAAGGGAGGGACAGCTCAATGGTTTGCGCATTGGCCTGCTAAACCCAGGGTTGTGAGTTCAATCCTTGAGGGGACCATTTAGGGATTTGGAGCAAAAATCTGTCAGGGGATTGGTCCTGCTTTGAGCAGGGGGTTGGACTAGATGATCTCCTGAAGTCCCTTCCAACCCTGATATTCTATGATTCTAAGATCTCTATCAAGCATTCTTAAAACTACAATACCCACCTGCTGAAGTGAAGAAACAGATTGACAGCCAGAAGTCACCAACTACAGGACAAGCCCAAAAAGAAAGTACGCCACTAGCCATCACCTTCAACCCCCAACAAAAACTTCTCCAGTGCATCATCAAGGATCTACAACCTATCCTGAAGGACGATCCCTCGCTCTCACAGACCTTGGGAGACAGGCTGGTCCACGCTACAGACAGCCCCCCAACCTGAACAAATACTCACCAGCAACCACACAACAAAAACACTAACCCAGGAACCTATCCTTGCAACAAAGCCTGTTGCCAACTCTGTCCACATATCTATTCAAGAGACACCATCATAGGACCTAATCACATCAGCCACGCCATGAGGGGCTCATTCACCTGCACATCTACCAATGTGATATGTGCCAGCAATGCCCCTCTGCCATGTACATTGGCCAGACCGGACAGTCTCTACACAAAAGAATAAATGAATACAAATCAGACATCAAGAATTATAAAATTCAAAAACCAGTTGGAGAACACTTCAGCCTCCCTGGACACTCAATTACAGACCTAAAAGTCTCAATTCTTCAATAAAAAAACTTCAAAAACAGACTCCAATGAGAAACTGCAGAACTGTAATTAATTTGCAAACTGGACACCATTAAATTAGGCTTGAATAAAGACTGGGAGTGGATGGGTCATTACACAAACTAAAAACTATTTCCCCAGGCTAATTTTCCCCCTACTCACACTTTCCTGTCAAGTGTTTGAAATGGGCCACCCTGATTATCACTACAAAAGTTTTTTTTCCTGCTGATAATAGCCCACCTTAATTGATTTGTCTCTTTAGAGTTGGTATGGCAACCCCCATCTTTTCATGTTCACTGTGTATATATCTTCCTACTGTATTTTCCACTCCATGCATCTGATGAAGTGGGTTTTAGCCCATGAAAGTTTATGCCCAAATAAATTTATTAATCTCTAAATTGCCACAAGTACTCCTCGTTCTTTTTGATGATACAGACTAACATGGCTACCACTCTAAAACCTAACAGCTTTCAATTACCTGATTCTCCTTGTCTCATTTCAATGTTTCTCAGGATTCTTTTCATCAATAAATTTCTTCAAAGGTCTCTAATACCCTTTTTAAGATTTTCCATTCTCTGATGGGGGTATTGCTCTATGACTTATCCAATTGGTGTGGCTTACAGTAGTTTAGAACCAGAAAGTTAAAAGGAATGAAAAGATGGGTTGAATGACGTCAGTTCTTAGGCTCACAAATATGCTCCTTGGTATCTTTTTGCGAGTAACCAGTCCAGCCTTAAGAAATATCTCAAATATCAATATTGCGAAATTTAACTCCCAATACAAGAGAATTTGAGTCTTCAAAATTACATGAAGCTGTTATAGAAAAGCCTAAGAACATTTATCTTTTTTTTTAAATCCCAGGATATCAAACCATTTAATAAATATTAACTAGTTTTCTCAATATTCCTGAGAGGTAGGTAAATATGAATGCACCCATGCTAAATATAGTTAAACTGAGGTACAGAGGGATTAAATTAGAAATCATGTTCTGACTGGATCACCTCAGGCATACAACTCATCGTGCTGGGAGGAATGCACTGCGAGGTGCATCTTACTCTGAAGAGAAGAAACATGCACCCCCCTTTGGTAGTATATACTGCAATCAGAACCTATATACTAACCGGTTGGAACCCTGGCCACAACTTCTAAGTGGTAATCCACAATCCCTTATGGAAGGTGACTAAGAAACTGCTGGCATGCAAATCGTTCTCTGGCAGACTTGAGCTATCTTGTCCTATCCTGAGCACTCGGTAGAGATCCTGCTGTGTTTGTGCAGTGTGGAAAGAGGCTTTCTTCATCATATTTTCTCCCACTGCCCAGTGCAAGATTGGACTGGGCCTAAATGACTTGACTAGAACCATATAATGGAACTGTGGGAGTCAGGAATAAAATTCGGAAGCTCTGATTCCCAGTCTCCTCCATAACAACAAGATACTCTGTCACTATGAGACTAGGACAGCCAAGAGTCACTTTGGACTTTTTCCTCCCTTTTATCAGGGAATGCATTTAGACCATTTGCACTTGCTGACTTTGAAACTAGCCAATGACTCTTTCTCACCTGGTACCATTTCTAATTGATTCTGTAAAATGTGCACTGTGCATTCTAAGGCATCACAATGAGAACTTCTGACACAACAGCAGAGAAATTAAATGCAAAACATTTACCAAACTGCTGAAGTTAAAAGCTTTAACAAATTTTCAAAAAACTAATTTCTGTTTCAGGTGAGGAAGCGTTAAGTCACTTCAACCAAATCCCAGAAGTGGAAACTTTAAACAAAAAAAAATCTACATGATTGGCGGAGCTCTCCTTCTTCCACTCTGACCTACCCCACATTTTGTTCTGATGGGAAAATAAAACATCAGCAAAAACTAATTAGAAGAGCTACTTAAGCTGAAAAGAATATTTTGGGCATGTGATCTCAGACTTCTCTTCAACAACCTCAGCACAGGTAATAGTGTATCACAAAACATTTTCTTTATTTCACTCTTTAACAGCAGGATATTTCCTAACTCTCGCATCCCATCTGTATCCATTTTCACAATGACTGAACAAATGCAATTAGTCTGCAGTCAGCCAAGTAATGGTCTCCTACAGCTACCAGTAAGGTAATCTTAGACCCTAGATTCCCTTATTTTTCAGTTATGCCTTCTTCCTTTTCCTGACTTCTATTTATTACTAGATTTGTCTTCCCCCTTCCCTCTTCCAGCATGTGTTGGTAAAAGGATCAAATGATTTTATATGCCTTACCTTCCTTTTTTTTTTTTTTTTTTTTTTTTTTTAATTTTGCTCACGGTCCCCATGACTGGAGCTGGTTGAAAAATAGGGACATTTTTCAGGATTTTTTTCCCCAAAATATTGTCTGTTTTTCCTTAAAAAAAATAAATCAAAGTTTGAATTATTTTACCACCTCAACCTACAACTCAGAATCTTTTATGCTGGTTGCCAGGATATTGCAAAGATATTTGCCTGCCGGGGAAAGGGGAAAGCTCCATCTTTGTTAGAAAAGAAGTTTTATTGTCTTTCACTCTCCTAATATATTTTTTCTCTATCCCTCCTTCCTGACACTGGGGTTGTGGGGCAGTGCCATTATTTTTCTTCAGGTCCTGGCAGTTCTCCTTATCAACGCTGAGTGGAATGGGGACAATCATTCGTGTGATAGGTGCTCCTCTCTGCCAGTGACGTTCAAGCCTTGCATTTCCTCTTACTTCCACTTCAGTCTATTAATTTCTGTATCAGCTGCCTATTTTTATCTTCCTCTTCCACCACATTAACAATGACCACATCATTCCCTCTCAGAATTGCTCTACCTGTTTCCTCACAAAATTCAGGATTTTCATACACAGCTTCAGAGTCCTGAACCACTATGCCCCTGCCTACATCAGTGTTCTCACCTGCTGGATACACACCTCTCAAGCCTCCTTTCTTACCGTTAAGTCCTTCTTTCACTATCTCTTTGTGCCTATGTTCCATGTTGCCCCTTCACATGGAATGTCCTCTCTCATCTTGTTCATAAAGTAACCATCTTCTCCATTCAAATGCTTTCTTTAAACACTTCGGAGATACCTTTAAAATGAAGAATCCTTGAAGATTTCATCACTCTGAGACTTAATCACTGTTACATGATACACAGGTAATGTATGATATATTTGTCTCAAGTGGACAGTGTATGCCTGATTTAGGTCTTGTTTACAACAGAAAATTGCACTGTTTTAACTTAAATTTAGTTTTTAAATAAGGCCCTACTTGAATTGTGGGATGATTGTCAAAAAATTGCATTTGAGTTGACAACATGCCAGGGAAAATTGTGGAAAGGTAATAATGGACCTTATTATTTGCGGTAATAAAGTCCATTATTACTTTTCCGTGATTTTTCCACTGTCGGCTGCCTCAGGCTGAGAGTGGGGGCCTGAGCGTGAGAGCGGACACTCCTGCTGTCAGCAGACCAGGACTGAGAGCAGGTGCCAGGGGCTGACAGCAGCTGCCTGTGGCTGAGAGTCAGGGCTCCGCTGTTGAAACTGCAGTGGAAGCCTAATATTGGGGAATCCACAATTTCCGCAATATCACAAGTTAAGTGGGGCCTTATTTTTAAACCAATTTACTTAAACTGGTGTAAAACCCAATGTGAACACTCTTATTTCAGTTTGAGTGGTTTATTTTTGTTTACTTTAAACAGGTTCTTGATTGACTTGTACTAAACTGAAATAAATATATTCTCAGCCAAAATAAATGTCCACACAATGGTTAGTTCAGTGGTTTACCTGCCTTTTACTGGCTTATCTAAATTGATTTTAAACTATACCTTTAGTTAAACTGGTGCAACTTTCTCATGTAGAACAGTAGTTCTCAACCAGGGGTCTGAGGCTGCAAGCCGGTTTCAGGGGGGCCGCCAAGCAGGGCCAGCATTAGACTCACTGGGGCCCAGGGTAGAAAGCCGAAGCCCTGCCACATGGGGTTGAAACCCAGGCCCTCAGCCCCGCCACCTGAGGCTAAAGCCGAAGCCTGAATAATGTAGTTTTGTGGGGGCTCCTGTGGCATGAGGCCCCAGGCAATTGCCCTGTTGCTACCCCCAATGCTGGCCCTGGCTTTTATATGCAGAAAACCCGTTATTGTGACACAGGTGGGCTGTGGAGTTTTTATAGCATGTTGGGGGGGGGGCGGTTCAGAAGGAAAAAGATTGAGAACCCCTGATGTGGAAAACGCCCAATAGCTTAGTAAAAAGAATTATTATTATTTTATTTTTTTACAAAAATCAAACTTCTATTAGTTTTAAGATGCTCTCCAAGAAACACTTAGTTCACCGAAATACTTGTTCTTTTATACTGCTGTCAGAAAGACTGGTGGTAATTAGACGGCTCCCAATTTACAACTGCCATGATTTTCTTCCCATTAATTTTCTAGTGGTGTAACTTTAAATCACTTCAGTTAAGTTACTCTGGATTTAGTAAGAAGAAAATCAGTGTAAATTAGAACACACTATTTACTCCAATTTTTATAGGACTAAATAGTAAAAAATAGTTAAATTCCCTTTGAAACAGATGATCACATCATTAAACATAGGAGAATCAAGGAAATAAAGTCCTAATAAGTGAACAATCTAAACAATTGATACAGGACAGAGGCAAGGGCCAGTAAAAATGACTCGTAATAATTTTAAAGATCTGATAGCTTATGATATGTCAGGGCTGGAAAATCTACACCAATTAGAAAAGGAGTTTCCTAGCTTGCTAATGGTGTAATGTTCCCATGTGTAGACCTATAGACCTTTAATCTATCACTGGTCCAGGACTGTTTTTCCTGGTCAATGCCTCTGGGTTGCACAGCTCTGTGAGATAAACTCCATATATGGGGGGAAATAAATATTTTTCTGGCAGGTTTTCTTTTAAAAAATATGGCAACTATTTCAAACTGCTCAAGAGTTTAGAGTGTCCGAAGTGGACATATCAACATGAATTAGTGGGCAAAAGGCTGTTGGAGTAATCAATGGTGGATGATAAATGCAATTTATATAATAAATCTTATTAATAGAAGCAAGCTCAAGCACTCCATTTAAACCCTGCTCTGCCCAAATTATTAATTTCCTCACGGACTCTTCTGTGGTGTTCATCACTAGAGTGCCTGAGCGATTCACAAATATAATTTATTTTCATAATATCCCACCCATCTTACAGGGGTTTTATCTACACATTACAGATGGGGAACTGAGGCACAGTATGTACTAATTTTGGGTACTCAAGTGGACCTGATTTCCAGAATACTTTAGCATTATATAGCACTTAACACAGTGCAAGCACAGCTCATACTGACTTCAGATGCAGCTATGAGAGCTCAGCACTTCTGCAAATCTAACCCAAGGGTTCAAGTCAGGCACCAAGAAAATGAGGAACACTCAATTTATGAACATCTGTAAAAAGTTTGGCTTAACTGTCTTGGCTAGCATCATATAGGAACTCTTTGGCAGATATTCCTCAGAGCAACACTCAACTGCCTTAATCATGAGATTGCCCTTTCTGTTCTTGCATTCTCCTGCCTCATTCACTATATACCTTCCAGCTCTTGCATCATGAGACAGAAGGTTTCACTTCTCACTTGACTTTGCAACCTTCATTTTTTTTAACATAGAAAATTGCATTACAATGAACTGTTTATTTTTAAAGCACACTGAATAAGCAAATTCCATCATGTGGAATCATATCCCTGTGTAGGACACTGGCAGGGTTGTAACCTTTAAATATATGCATATACTCCATTAGCTCAGGTGTTGGAGTAAGTGGTAGCAATAATAGTGGGCTGTTATACTCTGTAGACTAGCCCCAAGAGAGACATGAGAGACACACTTGTGCTCTTATTGCTTCAGTTGTCATACCCTTGTGCCCCTGTCTCCTTTCTGCTTCTAATCCCTTTGCCTTAGTCTGGCTGTTTCCTCCTACTTCTCCATGCTGTCTGGGCACCAGAAGGCAAAGCATTGATTGCAGAGAAGAGGCACCCTGTTTTCTGTTCTCATGCCCAGCACCATAGCGGCCCCCAGCAGGTCAAAGGAGGAATTGCACAGAAAGTCTTGCTCAGCCTTTATACCCTGGGCTGCAACAAGCTCAGTAAAGATGGAATCTTCAAAGAAGTTTGCTACTGAATTCTAACAAGCCAGTATTAAACATGTGCAAACACCAATTTTTAGAGGCTTATACCTTGGTGTATTAGTTGGTACCTTGGTATGTGCCTAACCATATCTGTTCTCACTTGATATTTCAACATACATCATCATCTCAGGTGTATTGCAATTCTTTGTCTCTTTTCCTTTAATATATTCATATGCACTTGTTGTATCCTTTTACCTTAAAATCAGATTAGTAAAGCTAATCTAATTAGGCATTCCTCTGCACTGGGAGTGCTCACTGTCCTATGTTCAATAGCTGATTGCCCTGGCTTTATACATTCAATAGAGACTTCAATCCAAACTATCCCAGTGAGGACAACTGAAAATAGATTCCTTTGCATGAGGTCAAATAAGATGGTATTTCAGATAGCCTTAAGAGCACATTGATATAGGTCCAGTCTCTCTCAATGTTGCATGCCTTTTTTAATCAGTCATTGTGTTGTCTTTTAAATTCTGTTTCTGTGCAAGTTTGGACAGTAGTGTATTTAAAATAAGTGTACCAGGGTATCTTATTGCTAACATTTAATTAAAGACATACCAAATTAAGGGTGGATACATATAAAATTCGCATTAAAAATACAATTGAGCTTGTATGAATGATAGAAACCAATACATAAAGGTTCTTCCATAAAGAGGAACACATATAAAATTGGGCCAAATTCTGCTACTCTCTCTCAAGTTGAGAGACAGTCTGGCCCGGCAGGTGGGCCACTGGACTCTGACTTAGAACATCTAGATTATATTCTCAGCTGTGCTGCTGGATGACATGGGAAAATCACTCCATCTCTCTGTGCCACAATATTCCCACCTGTAAAATGAGAATAATGTAAAGTGCTTTAAAATCAATGGATTAAAACAGCTTTATGAAAGCTAAGCATTATTACTAGTAGTCCACAAATACCCTGTTGGCAGAATCTGGTCCACTATAGTCAGAATATATTGTGGAATACACAGTTGCAGCCATAGACATAAAATAACATTTCCTTTCATTTTACCAGTTAAATGAGGAACCAATGTAATTATATAAGAACATAAGAACATAAGAACGGCCGTACTGGGTCAAACCAAAGGTCCATCCAGCCCAGTACCCTGTCTACCGACAGTGACCAATGCCAGGTGCCCCAGAGGGAGTGAACCTAACAGGCAGTGATCAAATGATCTCTCTCCTGCCATCCATCTCCACACTTTGACAAACAGAGGCTAGGGACCACATTCCTTACCCATCCTGGCTAATAGCCATTAATGGACTTAACCTCCATCAATTTATCCAGTTCTCTTTTAAACCTTGTTATAGTCCTAGCCTTCACAACCTCCTCAGGCAAGGAGTTCCCCTCTAGTCAGTGACAGTGGTCTACACTATGGAGGATTCTGGATAGGAAAAAAGTGTGATCTGAGAAATTGAGTAATGCAGGAAGGTGTGTGGTTCCAGGTATGAAATGAAAATGTTGGCCATTTTTGCTCTTGTTATGAATGCAATAAATATGTATATAGCTTTTCTAGATAATCTGAAAGAGATTTAGATAGATTCCCAGCTATATTCACTGTGCTGGTGCTACATAGAAATTTACATCAGTTTCTAAATTGGTTTAAATAAGACTATTGAATATTTTCTTTTTGAAGGCATTCTGCGTTTTTTTTCTTACCATAAGATCAAATAGCCACAAAACTTTTGTCACTAAAGATAGCTGCCACTTCCTGTGTCAAAGGAGTAGTGTGAAGAGAGGCTAATTTAACTTATGTGTCTATCATCTCTTTAAGGTACCTTAGGCAAATGGGCCAAAAGAAACCATGTAACCCCATTCTAAAAGGCGTATTCAGGTTTAACTGAAAGCAAAATGTTGTCTTATTTGGCTCAGGGTGCCCTCCTTCCACAAAAGACACCCTATTTTAAAAATAGTATTAACTACCAACATCTCTTCGGTCTCACAATATTAAAATATTCTGAACATAGACAGTTGGAAGGAAATCAGTAAGACTGAGTCGTTGAAGAGATATTAGGGCAAACAATATAAAGAGGACAGACTAATTAGAAGCGCTGTTAGTTTTGCTGGCAGTTCCAAATAAATAAAATAAATAAATAAAAACAACAATTAATAAAAAGATTTGACCCAAACTAAAACTTCCAAAATGTTTTGGCAAATCAAAAGGATGCCAGAGGATGTTGTGAAAGCCAAGATTATAGGGGTGTCCCGTCCATATAGGCGAACTAGGCGGTCACCTAGGGTGCCAAGTTAAATGGGATGCCAAATTCGAGGAAAAAATCAAATTAAAAAACAAATGAAAAAGATGAAAAAAATACCCCAAAAAAGTCATTATTTCAATTCCTGTGTGCGTACAGAGGGAATATGAATTATAATTAATTTCTCTATATTTCTGAGAATTTATTAATATGTCAAATATTTTATTTACTGCAAAAATAAATAATATTTGAGTGAGGTTTTTTTCAATTTGTGATGTAGGGTCAAGATGACCCACTCCGCAATTTTGATAAGCAATAACTGAGCCACAATGAAACACATCCGCCAGTGGCAAGAGCTGTCATGCTAGTGACACCTAACTCAAATATACATCAAGGTCGCATAGCTGGAAATTCATGTAGAGCGGAGATATCATGGGTTGATATATGTCAAACAGTCATTTTAATACACGTCGTAGATAGATGGTTAAGAATTGAGTGAATACTGTGGCAAATTGTGTTTCTTGATGCCAAAGAATAAAGAATAACGTCTTTCAGTATTATAAATCCAAAATGTGAGTATCTTTAAATCGAGTATGGTTTAAATCGCCAACCATGTGGTGTGTCAGCCATCCTTAATGCTACAATGTTTGCAGTAGGGAGCATAGTACATAACAATATTCAAATGCCCCATGGCAGAAAGAGGAAAAAGAAAACCCTCAGGACCTGAGTATCATAAACGAAAGGCTGAGAAGGAAAAGAGTCAAGCAAAACATCAGGGATCCTTCCTGAAATATCTTCTCTTTAATCCAAATTAAAGATGGAAACAGTTCACAGCATCCAGATGAAGGAATTTTACTTGGGGAGGAGGTTAGCTCACATCTGCATGGAAGCAGTTTGGAACATCAAGATAAAGGTATATTACTTCAAGATGAGGGTAGCTCACATCCACAAAAAAGCAGTTCGGAAACTCAGGATGATGGACACTTATTTCTAGATGAAGGCAGCTCACAGCATCAGACTGATATGGAAGTGGAAAAAATGTATTCACCTTCAGAGACACATGCAGAAATTGAAGTAAATGAAGTAGAAGAAAGAAAGGATGAGGAAGTTACAAACAGTATGGGGACCCAGATTCATGGCCCAGATGTGATGACAATGTGCGGCAAATACTGGTGGAACATGGACCCGAACAAGTTCATGAATTTCCTTTCCCTAAGGATGGAAATAAAAGAAAATTCTCTGCTCAGCATTACAAGAGGAAACTCATTAATGGGGAAGAAATTAATTGAAACTGGTTACAATACTCAGTGTCGAAGGACTCTGTGTTTTGATTTTGCTGCAAGTTGTTTAGAAATCAAGCAATTGGTACATCACTTACTGAAAATGGTTCAAAGGACTGGAAAAACATATCTTCAATTCTCTCTTCACATGAAAGAAGTACAGAACATTTGGAATGTTTTCAGAATTGGAAAGAACTTGAATTATGATTGAAAAAAGGAAAAACTATCGATGAAGAAAATTTGTGTGATCAAGGAAAAAGAAGAATATTGGCAACAAATATTAGAGCATCTGATTGCTTTAGTGAGAGTTCTCGGTGGGCAAAATTGAGCATGCCATGGCCGTGGTAGAAATAAAAAATTATACACTCCAGGTAATGGAAACTTTTTAAAATTTGTTGAATACTTAGCTTTGTTTGATCCAATCATGAAGGAGCATCTACGTAAAATAACTGATCATAAAACACAGGTTCATTACTTAAGAAAAATATGCAGAATGAACTGATTCAAATCCTAGCAAATGTCATTAAAAAGAAAATTGTAGAAGCTGCCCATTCTGCAAAATACTTTTCAATAATACTGGACTATACACCAGATGTGAGTCATGTTGAACAAATGATGGTGATCATTCGTTTTGTGGATATGGAAAAGTCTGCAGATGAAGATAATGTTGAAGTGCTCGTAAAGGAACATTTTTTGGGTTTCGTACCACTGAAGGTGACGACTAGAGCATTTATGACTGAAACTATTCTACAAGAGCTTGAAACAATGTCATTATCTGTTGAAAATGTACATGGCCACGGCTATGATAATGGGAGTAATATGAAGGGTAAAGACTAATACTGTGCAAAGGAGAATGATGGAAATCAATCCTAGGGCCTATTTTGTTCCTTGCTGTGTGCATTCTCTGAATTTGGTTGTCAATGATGCTGCTAGATGCTGTTTGGAGGCAAGCAGTTTCTTTGACCTGGTGCAACATATTCATGTGTTTTTCTCAGGCTCAACACGCTGTTGGGAGATTCTGACACGCCATGTGAATTCTCTAACTGTGAAACCATTAAGTCAGAGAAGATGGGAGAGTCGCATTGATGCTTTGAAGCCTCTTCGCTATGAACTTGGAAACATTTATGATGCCCTAATTGAAATTTCTGATGATACTACCTTTACTGGATCATCTGGCAATACGGCACGTACAGATGCAGAAGCTCTTTCAAATGGCCTTTCTAAGTTCAAATTTGTGACTTCGCTCATTTTGTGGTATAATATCCTTTTTGGGATTAACCTCACTAGTAAGCAGCTTCAGGAAAAGAATTTACATTCTGCTATTCAAAAACTGCAGCAAACTAAAAATATTCTGGTGGAATTCAGAAGTGATGAAGGGTTCAAAAGAACACTGGTAGATTTTCTCAAGCTTGCTGAAGAAATAGACTTTCCAACAGAATTTGAACCAGAGCCAGTTTGCATTCAGCAAAAGAAACAGCAGTTTTCGTATGAAGGACGCAATACACCCATTCAGAACCCAAAACAAAGGTTCAAAGTAAATTTCTACTTTGCAGTCCTTGATACTGCTATTCACTCGGTTGACGAAAGATTTCAACAGATGCAGCAGCTAGAGTCAGTATTTGGCTTTCTATATGCTATCCACAGCTTGCAAAAGAAAACAGCAAAACAGATAAGAGAATTTTGTATAAAACTGGAGTCGGCATTGACTCATGAAAATTCAAAAGACATTGATGCTACAGATTTGTGTAGTGAGCTTCATGCTTTTTCAAGATGACTTAAGAAACATTCCACTCCTGAAGAAGTACTGAAGTTTGTTTGTGAAAATAAACTTACAGACAGTTTTCCAAACATTTGTATAGCTCTATGCATTCTTTTAACTTTGCCAGTTTCCATAGCTAGTGGGGAATGTAGCTTCTCAAAGTTAAAATTGATAAAAACATATCTGCGTTCAACAATGGTGCAAGAGAGACTTGTTGGACTTGCCCCAATGTCAATAGACCATGAAATAGCTGGAAAACTAAAAGAACTAGTGACTGAATTTTCAAAACTTAAAGCAAGAAAAGTCATGTTTTAAGAACACAGAGTTTTTTATTCAGAGTGTTTTGTAAATACAGATAAAAGTTCATTGAAGAGTTTTCTTATTTCTTTCTATAATGGATGTGGTGGTAATGGCAGTTAAAGCAGGATAACGTAATGGATGATTTTGGATTTGTAATAATAAACCTTATAATTAACATTTTAATGCATTTTTATTTGAAATTGTACTGAAATATCATCTAGCTGTCATGTACAAATCTATTCTGAAAATTTTGTGTCTCTATTTTATCTGATCTCAGAAACATTGGTTGGACAGACGGACGAATAAACCAAATAAATAAGCCTCTGTTTTAAAAAAAAAACACTTAAAAACCATTAAAAGGAAAAAAGGGGCAAAATGTTTCCCAGTTTATCAAAAACCTCAGCTTAGATCTGCCCTTGGGGTTTGGGGGTGGGGGGCACTGATTACATGGTTCGCCTAGGACGCCAGTTCCTGGCAGCTAGTCTAGGACCACCGCTGCAAGACTATAACAGGGTTCAAAAAAGAACTAGATAAGTTCATAGTTCCATCCATGGCTATTAGCCAGAATGGGTAGGGATGGTTCCCTAGCCTGTTTGCCAGAAGTTGGGAATGGGCAACAAGGAATGAATCACTTGATGATTACCTGTTCTGTTCATTCTCTCTGGGGCACCTGGAATTGGCCATTGTCGGAAGACAGGATACTGGGCTAGATGGATCTTTGGTTTGACCCAGTATGGCCGTTCCTATGTTCTAAAAAAACGCTTTTGTTTTGGGTCAAATGGAATGTATCATTTTGTTTCTGGGCACTTTTAAAAATAAAAACAAAGGAAATGAACAGCCAGGTTCACAAATGGCCTGGGGAGAGAGTGGTGGTGGTGCTCCCTCAGAACCATTAGGCCAGTGGGTAGGGAACTCACCTGGCTGATGGGGGAGACAAGTTCAATTGCTATTCTGCTTGATGTGGAGCAAGGATTTGCACTTGGCATGCTCCTGCAACATGGGATAGCCCTAACCACTGCTCGATAGAATAGTGTGGGGGTAGGGTTCTCTCAGGCTTTCCTGTTGAAGGAGTTACATTGTTTATAAAATATTTGAATAGTCACTGGGTCCAAAGGAAAGAATGAGAATGTGTCTATAGCTTGGAGGTTAGGACACTCACAAGAGACCCAAGTTCATATCTCTGATGTCATGAACATTAATTATTTAGACACAGTGGAACAGCTTCAGCAGCAGAGATGGAGAACCTACACCAAAACACCCCATAGGTTAGGGTTTTCTCCTGAAAAATGGGAAACACAAATTCAAACCCCTGTTCCATATCAGCAGAAAGGGGAATTGAATCTAGCTCTCCCAGATGATGTGGGATACCTGGGCTGCAAGTTATAAGACAGGGGTTGGCTCCTCCTCTGCCTTTTATGAATGGCATCCCTAAGTCCCCTTAGTTTTAGCCAGGAAAGAAAATTGGCAAATTCATGAATAGTTTAAGGTTGACCAAAACTGCATTTTTTGGTGAAAAAAATATTTGAAAAATTGATCCCAGCTCTTCAATACACTATCCTCTTCTAAGTATCTTCAGCTTCTAACAAAGCATTCAGGGAAAAACAAGGATAACACTAGAAGAAACTGGACTTCACTACTTATTAATAGAAAAACAATTATACTAGGAAATCTGGCATTCAGAATTGGATTTCTACAGTAAAGCAGCATTGTAAAAAAGAGGAAAAATACCAGCAATGTTTGCCACTGAGCTACATGCTGAAACAAGTTCTGAACTTCAAAAAATATGTGGTTATGCTAGACAAAGCTTCTGCTGGGACTAAATGTAAGGCTTCAACAATATATAATTTATTGCTGTCTACTACTAATGTTCTTTGGACAAATAAATAAATAATGCATAGAGCAAAGATCTGAACTTTGTGATTGATAAAGTATGGAATAAAGTTAACAGACATCTTAAATCATTTACCTGAGCCCTGACGTGCTAAGGCTTACCCAGCAGAAAGTACTTTTTAGTACACTGTGGACTACATCTAAGATGGATAAAGCAGGGACAGGTGTTGGACTTGTGAAAAGTTCAACACCGGCTTCATCCATATATTTTTAGAAAAGGCTACTTGTGCATAATTTTTCAGACAAATTATTGCACCCAACTCTATGGCATATGAATCTCAACATCAGTTAAAATCAGTGGGAGCTGCAGGTGCTTAGCATTTCTGAAAGTCAGGCCCATTGGTTTTAAACAGATATTTTCAGTGAGCTATACCAGCAGTCCAATATTTTTTTAACAGGCAAAATTCCCTTTGAAGCAAAGAAGAGTTCTCTCTGTGAAAAAACAGAAGGCCTCTAAACCTACTGAAGTTGACAAGACTACTGTTGACTTCAACAAGAGTTTTGCAAAATGGAAAGTCTGGCAATACTTTAACTGTTGCTATATGAAATACATCAGGTTAACTGATGGAAAATTCCCTGCCTAACAGGCTAGAAAAATCCATGCTTAACTTCAGCTCAGCTGGTTTGGTTTTTTTTTTTTTTTTTTATGAACAAGCCATGTAATACTAACAGATTGGATATAAAAAGGAGAAGTCTGAGCTTGATGGACATTTGAACTCTTCTTAGAATCATAGACTTTAAGGTCAGAAGGGACCATTATGATTGTCTAGTCTGACTTCCTGCACAACGCAGGCCACAGAATCTCACCCACCCACTCCTGTATCAAACCCCTAGCCTATGTCTGAGCTACTGAAGTCCTCAAATTGTGGTTTAAAGATTTCAAGGTGCAGAGAATCCTCCAGCAAGTGATCCATGCCCCACGCTGCAGAGGAAGGCAAAAAAAAAAAAAAAAACAGGGCCTCTGCCAATCTGCCCTGGAGGAAAATTCCTTCCCGACCCCAAATATGGCAATCAGCTAAACCCTGAGCACATGGGCAAGACTCACCAGCCAGAAACCCAGGAAAGAATTCTCTGTAGTAACTCAGATCTCACCCCATCTAACATCCCAACACAGGCCATTGGGCATATTTACCGCTAATAGTCAAAGATCAATTAATTGCCAAAATTAGGCTATCCCATCATACCGTCCCCTCCATAAACTTATCAAGCTTAGTCTTGAAGCCAGATATGTCTTTTGCCCCCACTGCTCCCCTTTGAAGGCTGTTCCAGAATTTCACTCCTCTGATGGTTAGAAATCTTCATCTAATTTCAAGTCTAAACTTCCTGATGGCCAGTTTATATCTATTTGTTCTTGTGTCCACAATGGTACTGAGCTTAAATAATTCCTCTCCCTCTGTAGTATTTATCCCTCTGATATATTTATAGAGAGCAATCATATCTCCCCTCAGCTTTCTTTTGGTTAGGCTAAACAAGCCAAGCTCTTTGAGTCTCCTTTCATAAGACAGGCTTTTAATTCCTCGGATCATCCTAGTAGCCCTTCTCTGTACCTGTTCCAGTTTGAATACATCCTTCTTTTGATTTAGTTGGGGATTGGTCCTGCTTTGAGCAGGGGGTTGGACTAGACCTCCTGAGGCCCCTTCCAACCCTGATATTCTATGATTCTATGATTCTTAAACATGAGAGACTAGAACTAGACACAGTATTCCATAGGAGGTCTCGCCAGTGCCTTGTATAATGGTACTGACACCTCCTTATCTCTACTGGAAATACCTCGCCTGATGCATCCCAAGACCACATTAGCTTTTTTCATGGCCATATCACATTGGCGACTCAGTCATCCTGTGATCAATCAATATTCCAAGGTCCTTCTCCTCCTCTGTTACTTCCAACTGATGCGTCCCCAGTTTATACAAAAATTATTGTTATTAATCCCTAAATGCATGACCTTGCACTTTTCACTATGCATCTGAAGAAGTGGGTTTTTTACCCATGAAAGCTTATGCCCAAATAAATCTGTTAGTCTTTAGTACTGAATGCAGGTGTAGTGAAATGCTGTTATCAATGTTGTTGGCTTTATTGTATGAATAAAGGGGAGCAGAATTGTGCTTAACCTGTCCCAAATGATGGGGTCACCCTCAGCAGAAAGGACTCTGTTAAGCCAGGGGCTCAAATGCCAGACCTTTGTGAAAGTAAGAGGGGTGGGGACAGGTGTCCAAGCCAGGTGTCTTCCTAAGAGTCCCTGATCTGGTTTAGCCTGTTCCTCCCCACTCAAAGCTAGAGCTAACGAGGCTTCATTAAGGGCCTATTTGTTATATTAAATACTCAATGAGAGCTGAACTCACTTGTGGTGGGGCAGTGTTTCTGCCCAGCCTGCTGAGAGCTAAAAATCACTAAGAGGCTGACCTACAGAAGTCACAGCAGAGAGGCAGGTGGCAGCAGGAGGTGACTGACAGGCAGATAGTGGGAGCAACCAGTGAAAGCAGGAAGCAGTCGCCGGGCAAAAGAGGTGAGCAGTTGGGAGGCAGCGAGGAGCAGCAGCTGGCAGGGTGGCCAGGCGGTGAGGAGCAGTGGCTTGCAGGGCGGCCAGCAGAGAGGAACAGCGGCTGGTGAGGCAGCTAGCCAGAGCAAGTGCTCAGATGGCAGAGCAAGCCAGGTGTCTTCTTCCCCAGGTTGGCGGTGAACTCACATAGATGCATTTCTGAAATCTGGGTCCTTACTGACCAAGGACAACCACTGTGAGTGGGGTATGGTGAGGAAGCAGAGGGGAGCACAGTAAAGGAACTTTTGGTTGTAGAACTCAAGAACATGAGGCGGAAGGCACTGCCGCATGCACTCTGGAGTGGGTGTCATGTTTACAGTTTTATATTTATGAATCCTGCTTATGGAATTTTCCCTAATTAGTATCGGGTGACTTCCGTCCTTTCATTAAAAGTTTATTTTCTACACTCGGACGCTGTGCTAGCGAGAGGGGAAGTATTGCCTCTCAGAGGCACCCAAGGGGTTGTGTGTAATTTTCCCAGGTTACTGGGTGGGGGCTTGAGATGGTTCTGTGTTGTATTGTTGAAATGGAAACCCTAGATATTGAACCTGGCCCTGGTTTCTGCCAGCTCCACATGGCAGAAGGGTTACATATTTATTGGCTGGATGGGCTGTGTCTTGATTTATTTATTTCCTGACACTGCCTTACAATGAGTAAAGTTACCAAGAGCTATGGGTTCAGCAAAACCCCAGGTAACAACCGGGCCAGCGAGAGGGACCCAGATGACATCACCACCTCTACTGGTTCCAGCTGAATCCCAAATAGCATCTGGGATAACTGTTATCTCTGATACCATCTGTCAAACAAGGGGGCTTTTCCTTCTAAAACTGACTTTAACAACTTCAGCCCATCTCAGCTAACTTCTTTTCCCAAAAGGACAGTTATTACCATCTTTAATACTAAGAGACTGTCAAACAAGGGGTAGTTCCTTCTAAAACCCTCTCCAGTTAGAGGGAAAAGGAATAAAGGATATTGATAAAAATAAAAGCAATTATTTAATGATTTATATTTCAAAAGCTTTAACTGTTTTTCCTTTTCTGTATCTTTAATAAAAACTCAAATTAATTTTTAATGATGTGTTTGCCAACGTAATAAACAGGCTGAGGTCTCTGTATACCAAACCCCAGACCTTGTTTAACACTGTTTAATGTTGGACAGTGACTGGGTTATGTTAACATCTTTAGCACATTTATTCCATGTAACTTAATACAACAGATCTGAACTCATTATTTGAACCTGCAAGGTGCAGAGTGGTCTCAACTCCATCACAACCACAAAAAAGTACAAGTGAATGCTAGTTCAAATGGATGATCCTTCTACAATGGAAGGCATCTAAGTAGTCACTAAAAAGGGAATTTAAAGAAAATATAATTACCCTTCCTTGTTGCTGATTTCCGCACTCTTTTCATATCAATGTTCTCTCTTGCCTTTCATCGAAAATCATACATTAGCTCCCTCCCTCTCTCTCCTAAAACTCCCACACCCAAAATCTGTTTCACATAATCTCTGGCTCCTCATAAATTTACTCACTTGCCCATATTCTTATATTTCTCCCCCGCCCCCAACTCCATGTTTAGTTTTAGACCCTTATGAAGTCTTTGGCTCAGGATCACTAGCTTGCTGAGATAATGTCAAGGCAAAGAGCTTTGTGACATCACATGCTCAGCACCTCTAGCTTGCAGGTCTGATGTTAGGGACAGGCCACTGTGAGGTCATTAACTTAGCAGCCTTTGAATGCTAAGGCTGAGCCTTTGTGGGATTTCTGATTCAGGACCTCTAGCTTGCTGGTCTGATATCAAAACACAGGCTACCCTGATATCATTGTCTCAGCATTGCTTGCTGAGATAATGTCAAGTCACTCATTCATACTTCAGCAGGCTGGGCTGATGTGAAGGCACAAGTCTCTGAGAATTACTGACTCAGCAACTATAGCTTTCTGTGCTGATTACAAAGTTATTGTCACCACATCTAGTTTTCTGTCAAAGTACAAATGTTTGAGGGCACCAGCTCAGCACCTCTGGTTTGTTACGTGATGGCAAGTCTCAAGATTCATGTCTTGACACTGTTTTCAGTATAACAAGCAATAAATTTGTCTAAAAGCACCGACTGAGGAGTGGTTTCTTTCCTGGGGAAGATGAAAAGCATTGCAATACCATACATTACAGAATCTGTAGTGAGGGACAAATGTACCTTAAAGTTTGCAGAAAACTTCTCTAAGCCTCTTGCAGTTTGATCTGAAACTCACTCCACCTCTACCACCATTTGCAGATGTTCATGTATGCTTAGGCCATAGAAATATGCACAATTCTGTGTTAGAGTTTGTGATGCCAAGTTTGTATTTGTAGGCCAGACTGCTCCCCTGGGGAAAGCCTGCAGAAGGGAACTTGAGAGCAGGAAGTATTTGTGAGCGCCTCATGATTTCATCATATCATTCCATTGAGTGGGGGGGTGGGCTTGTCCTCCAACAGAATATCCTGCAGAACCCACCTCAAGCCCCATGCCTCTGTGGGACCCATGGAGGCCAGGAACATCAGTGTAGGGTTCTTATGACTCTGTTGCAGCTCTGTGCTTAAAGGGGAATCCCCTGACACAGAGGAGGGCTCTACAGAAAATACAATACAGCCTAGACTGTTATTTTCCCTTAATAAGCTCTTCTGGGTGAGTGGGCTTTGGGGCAATATATGATGTGCATCCCCATGGCTCCATCCCTGATCACTAAGTCCTATTTTTTATTTGTTACAGTAGAGCCTAGAGGCACCAACCAAAATCAAAGCCTCATTGTATTAGGCACTGCTTAAAATGCAGTCCCTGCCCTGGAGAACTTTCTTGTCTAGTAAGAGTCAGAGTAAAAGGGGAAACAGAGCAACAGAGAGGTGAGATGACCCAACGTCACACAGCAGGTCAGTGAGTAAGCTGGAAAGAGAACGTGGGTCTCTTGCATCCCAGCCTAGTATTCCATCACTAGGCCATGCTGCCTATCAGTCCCATCCCTGTGGAAACTGTAGCAGCACTGATGCTTCTATGTGATCCAGGAAAAAAGGGGATAGTGCTGAAGAGGTTGCTGAGCCTCCACTTCTTCATAAGGAAGGGCTCCTCTTACTACTATGTTGTTCGTTCATGTGGGAGTGTTTTTTATATTGTAAATTAGTTCAGCAGCCTAACAAATTGAAGGCTTCAGCTTTTGCATTGAATTGGAGGCAGATTATGTAAGGCATATTTCAGAGTAGCAGCCGTGTTAGTCTGTATCCGCAAAAAGAACAGGAGTACTTGTGGCACCACTTTCTTCGGAAGTGGGCTGTAGTCCACGAAAGCTTATGCTCTAATAAATTTGTTAGTCTCTAAGGTGCCACAAGTACTCCTGTTCTTTTTATGTAAGGCATAGTTACACTTTTTAGCAACCAACCGCTGGAAGCATATGGCCTGTTGTTAAGAACATAAGAATGGCCATATTGGGTCAGACCAAAGGTCCATCCAGCCCAGTATCCTGTCTACCAACAGTGACCAATGCCAGGTATCCCAGAGGGAGTGAACCTAACAGGTAATGATCAAGTGATCTCTCTCCTACCATCCGTCTCCACCATCTGACAAATAGAGGCTAGGGACACCCATCCCTGCCCATCCTAGCTAATAGTCATTGATGGACCTATCCTCCCTGAATTTATCTAGTTCTCTTTTAAACCCTGTTATAGTCTTAGCCTTCACAACCTCCTCAGGCAAGGAGTTCCACAGGTTGACTTTGCACTGTGTGAAGAAGAACTTCCTTTTATTTATTTTAAACCTGCTGCCCATTAATTTCATTTGGTGGCCCCTAGTTCTTATATTATGGGAATAAGTAAATAAATTTTCCTTATTCACTTTCTCCACACCACTCATGATTTTATATACCTCTATCATATCCCCCCTTAGTCTTCTCTTTTCCAAGCTGAAAAGTCCTAGCCTGTTTAATCTCTCTTCATATGGGACCCATTCCAAACCCCTACTCATTTTAGTTGCCCTTCTCTGAACCTTTTCTAATGCCAGTATATCTTTTTTGAGATGAGGAGACCATATCTGTACACAGTATTCAAGATGTGGGTGTACCATGGATTTATATAAGGGCAATAAGATATTTTCCATCTTATTCTCTATCCCTTTTTTAATGATTCCTAACATCCTGTTTGCTTTTTTGACTGTCACTGAACACTGTGTGGATGTCTTCAGAGAACTATCCACGATGACTACAAGATCTCTTTCCTGATTAGTTGTAACTAAATTAACCCCCATCATATTGTATATATAGTTGGAGTTATTTTTTCCAATGTGCATTACTTTACATTTATCCACATTAAATTTCATTTGCCATTTTGTTGCCCAATCACTTAGTTTTGTGAGATCTTTTTGAAGTTCTTCACAGTCTGCTTTGGTCTTAACTATCTTGAGCAGTTTAGTATCGTCTGCAAACTTTGCCACCTCACTGTTTACCCCTTTCTCCAGATCATTTATGAATAAGTTGAATAGGATTGGTCCTAGGATGACCCTTGGGGAACACCACTAGTTACCCCTCTCCATTCTGAAAATTTACCATTTATTCACTGTTGTTAGCTTCTTATCTAAACAAAATATATTTTTTTTTTACCTCAGATACAGTGGCCAAAGCATTTGTAAAGACTTTAATGGTGACCACTGTATTTGGACTCAATATAAAGCTATATCATGCCATTGATTTTCAAGCAGAACTCCCCACTGCAATCAATGGGAAATTCTATTTGAGCCTGATGGGATACAGACCATAATTTTGCACCAGGTTTACTTTGAGTAAATCTACGTATCATGCATGGCATGTGTCCTATCAGAAGTAAGATCTTGTATAACAATCAGTGAGGAGAGAATTAAAATAGTAATAATTACATGATCATTACAATTTTTAGTATTCTTGAATTTCTGCTTTTTCATAGTGCAAAAAAAAAAAAGCTATACAGAATGTCTGTTCACTTGCCAGCCTTCTAGTGAACGTGATTCACTATTTGGAGATGATCTATCACTGAGAAATTGCTTCTTATGCTGCTCTTATGTTTGATAAAAGTCAAGAAGTCTTAACCATTGTGAAGATATAACAGTGATAATATATGGCTATAGTGTTTCTACATCAAGAAATTCTTGTGCTGTTATGATATAGTATCATAAGCCTGTTGTTTTCTGACTTTCAGAGAAAAATTCAAAGGAAACCTACTATAACAGTAAGGTAAAATCTAACTTGCTCCTATAATTAAGTTATGATTCAATCTACTAACTGCTAACACACCCAGTTTTATACTCTACGCCCCAATGGGCTCTCATTCTAACTCTGAAGACAAAATCAAACATATCTGGGCTCCCTGTAGAGTTGAATTAGGACTAAATGTGGCCACCTGTAGCAAATCCAGCAATCAAATGAAATTATGGTATATTCCTGACCCTAGAAACATCTCAGCAACAGCTTAACCAATTGCATCATCAGGACCCCTAGAAATGAACTAACAGCAGTGATCCAAATTACATCTTCTAGTCATTACCTTAGCACAATAAAGGTAAGAGCTGTAAATGCACTGCAGCTGCTTGAAAGTGGAGCAGGGAGAGTACAGGTCCTTTCACTCTTTGCTGTGAGTTTCTTTGGTATTATTGCTTTTGTCATAAACTGTTTCTCTAGATCTACATCCAGCACAAAAACAGCCTGTGGCGGCTGGCCCACAGACTCCAAAGGTTTTTAGGTCTTGACAGCCTCAGAAGTGGGGCCACATTAGCAGCTGGAAAATGCTGATGATTTTTTTTTAATTATTCCACTTTTGTTTCTAGGTTTTATGTGATGAACATCCCCACAGTATTTGAGTGTCTCAAAGTGAGAGTCCCTTACTCCAACTGGTGAGCAGTTTCACACAACTAGTCCATGTCAATAGAAAAAGTGAGATGCTGACTGTGGAGATAAAAATACACAGATGCCCCTGACGATGAATAGGAGAAGTTCACACTTCCTAGGACTCAGCCTTAGCTAGCTTATAATTGATAAAAGAATTAATTTTTTCACTTCAAAAACTGCCAGTAAAACCAGAAAAAGCAGAGCGTGAAGGATCAGATGTAGGATAAAGATTTTAGGGGTATCTGATAGCACTGCAGTTTCTGATGGGGTATGTTGTAATAGTGCAAACTGAGTGTTTTCTGTGTAATACTCCTAAAAATGTCACTTACGGACTAAGGATAAAAATGGGTGGGTGTACCATGCCTAACAGAATTTACACCCAGCTGTGCGTGTATGTGGGAGGGATGTGGAGAGGTTTTGTACTCAGACTGCATTCTTAAACATATGCTCCTGACTTGCATGCACAAAATGGGCAGTTGTATGCATCAAGTGTGGAATTACACATCATTACATATTCAGCAGGAGTACAAAAGCTACTGCATACCCAGATGAGAGTACCAAAATAAATAGACTGATCTGGGATCATAGCCATCTGTTTAAGTATGTTGGAGTATTTTCAAAATAGAACAGAAATTGTACTCCTAATCATAGTCAACAGGTTTGCATACTTAAAAAATGATCACTTTACTGAATACACTCTAGGCTGGAAAGCACATACTTAAGAACTTAAACAGGCAAAAAAAAAAAAGATTATTTTCAGAAGTGGTGCTGTGAGCAATTGCAACTGAAAATAAATGTTTTCATCAAACACCAGAATTCTTGGTTTCCTCGTACCATGCACAGTTTTAAAAACTTAACCCTTGGATCACCCACAAGAGATTTTTTTTGTAAATTGGGCATTTGCCCCCCCCCCCTTCTTTTTTTTTTTTTTTTTGGTGATGCATAATGAAGGCCTGAAAGCTGGGTTGTTTGTTTTCTTTTTTACGTTAGAAATATCAGTAATGTTGAGTCTGGTCTTTCCTGGTTTTGCTGGAGGATCTCCTAAATATCTGAGCTGTGTATTGTGAGTTTTTCCCTCTTAATTGAAAGCATGTGGCTGGGTAGAAACTTTAACAAAGATGGTAATGTTCTAAAATGTTCTCTAATCAACTAAATGAATTTAAAAACAAACAAGTGAAGTTTTAAACAGATTAAAAATTCCTTCCTTTCTCAATTGCTTTTTGTCTTTCTTGACTTCAGTCATCAAAATCTTGTCTATGCTAGAAAAATTACCTGAGAATGGGTAACTAACTGCTGGGTACCCATTCAACAGGTGCTGCTGAACTGGCAATGAAAATGATTTAACTGCAAGCCTGAGTCTTAATTAGTTGCCTTTCCAGCTCCTCTGGTGATACTAATAATGGGAGTACTAGAATTGACAAAGTGCTTGGGAACTGCTGGCAATTTAATCACTGTCAACTAATGTGCATTTTTTGTGCTCTGTGGCATGCTGGCAGGAGGCAGTTGCTGATGTTATGGACATGCCTGTACTACAAGTATAAGTGTGGCTGTTGTAACCACTGTGACACTCTCCACTGTTCAGATGTAGCACACTTGAGTTGTCCACACAGAAGTTTTTTTTAACAATACAATCCACATTTTAGCCACCTTTTCGCAGCCAAAGCAGGTCCTATGGGAAAACAAATGATGTCATTCCCCTCCATCCCAGAGAGGCAAGATTTCAGGAGTCTGTGCAAAGTGGAACATCCACCCTGCACTGTGCAGAATTCTACTCCACTGCAGCTCCCCTGGGGTGTGGTGGAGAAGGTGTAGGGGGAAATCCAGAGAGGTGCTGGGCATTACACACAAATACACAGACAATAATTATGTATGTATATAAAACAAACACACATTTTTGGATGCCAGGTATTCAAACGACAAACAAAAGGGAAATGAGAGGTGGAAGCTTAACTGGCTCAGACAGACAGATCCCTGTGTGACAGGGCAGCACGGTAGTAACCCTAACACAGGACATAAGGCCTTCCTGCCAGCAAAAGTGGATATCATTAGAAGACATTTGTGCCTGCTAATGATGTTTCAGGTGTCATCCCAAATGTCATCTATCTTTAAAAAATGAACTAAAGACCGAAACTGTTGAAACAAAGGAGATGCAGGTATGAGGAGAAACTGCATCTGGAAAACAGGTCAAAAAGAGACTTTTTGCTCCGGGCATTACAGAGGGCTCAGAGGGTAAAAATACCATCACTGTTATTCTGAAAATGCTTCCTGACTGCCTCAGGTTAGACTTACAGTTCCCTCCACTTAATAGATAACCAATATCAGTGGGGGGGGGGAAAGGAGGGAAAATGCCAAGTCCAGGGCTGTAATATTTAAACTGTTGCAAGTCAAACATTAACTCCTAATGAGTGAGGTTAGGAAATTGGGGGAATGGAGACACAAAAGGCTCAAGATTTCATTATTTGGACTTTTTAACAGAGCTCAATGAACACAGAACACCGTTTAACGGCTTGAGGTAGATTCTTTGGGGGGAGTTGATGGGAGGTGTAGTCTGAAACCCTATCTTGAACATGGACTTGGCTGGTTCTACCAAATTCTTCAAGAGGTAATTTGAAGCAATACCAGCACTCCAGAGACATGCTTGAACAGACTAATGACAACAGAAGATCCACCTGAGTTAAAAAGCAGGCAGAGACTGGTGGAGATTGTGGAGAGGGAGAGGTCTAGAGCAGGGGCAGGGACAGCAGGGTGGACAGAGGAGGGGAGCAGGCGGAGGAGTTGTGGCGCAGGCAATGCTGCCCAGTCTGTGGCAGAGAAGTTTTGGGCAGGGTACGGAGGAGTGAGAGAAATATTGGTTCTTGCAAACAGCTAAACCAATCCATATTGTTTTTACTGTGACGTTATTGTTTTTATGAATGATATAAGTTGAAAGTTCTTTAATACTGTATGTATATCTGTAACTCGTCTATCCTAAAAAGAAATGTAAGTTCTGTGTGTGAGAGTGAACCATGATACACTAATTAAGTCAGTGGTTCTCAAACTACTTCCCATCCAGCCCTTCTTTTACAGTAGAACCTAAGCGTTACGAACACCCTGGGAATGGAGGTTGTTCGTAACTCTGAGGTTCTACTATATCAAAGGACATAAACAAGGAGGGGAGAAAGTCAAGGTGGTAATGTAGGAAATGGATGGCAATTCTCCTAGGAATGAGGAGAGGGTAAGTGGAATCTCTATCTGAGCAGCCAGGGAGAGGCCTGCATTTTTGTGTGCTAAAGTTTGACTCTTCAACAGAGCCATAACTAAACATTTTAGCACCCAGGGCAAGCAAGCACCCCCTAGAGGTGATGTGGGGGGAAACACATGGAGATCACATCCCCCCAGATTTCTGCCTTCACTTTAGCACAGAGGTTTTCAAACTGTGGGGCACACCTCTGTCGAGGGACGCAACCCACACTTTGAAAACTGTCATCTCCAGCCAGGAGCTGGCAGATCAGAAGCTGGTGGGGGCTGCATGGCCCGCTCAGGACCCTGGCTCTCTGCGCTGTGGAAGCCAGGGCACTGGCTGGCTGCCCAGAAGCTCTTCCTGCCCTGCTTCCTGAACTGAGCCATCTCTGCACAGCTGGCTGCTCCCCAGGCAGGGCAGGCAGCACAGCTCTGAGCTGTGCCCCTGACACACTCTTGCCTCTGCCCCAAAGAAGCCCTGCACCGGCCAGTGACATCCTCTGGAGCTGCCCCCGTCCATGGAACCTGGCTACCAGGAGATGCTCCCTGGAATACTTATCCCCCTGGGGCACCTGCCTCACAGCAGCCTCGTCACACCCTGCTCGCTGCCTGCGGACCTGCCATTGCAGCTGGGTCACTCTCCCCAAACTCTCTGCATGCAGAGCTGAACCGCCCCTTCCTCCCCTTGGGCCCCTGTGCCAGCCATCGCTGTGAAGCTCTCCAAGGCTGTTGTGTGCAGCACAGTGACACGTGGCGGTTCCAATGGGCTGTGGAACTGTCACAACACAGCAGTACCTCCCTGAGTTACTCCTTCGCCATCCCAGTGTGACCTGTTCACGGCAGTGAAAAGGTTGTTACAGAATAGAACAGGGTCAAATAAAAGCTGGCCACTATAATTTGAAATCTGTGTGTGAGTGACAGGGGATGTCATTTCATCAGCAGTTGTGGAAAACTTGAGTCTCCAGCCCTCTCAGCTGGAATTCCAGCCTGGGACTCCCCAGTTCCATGGAGCTGAGTGCAGGTGAGTGCCAGGGGGTGCTCACTGCCATATGAGGCTCTAGGAGACCTTTCCTTCTTGCAATTGCCATGCAGTTGTCAACAGCCAAGGGCCAGAAATCAGTCCTGTGTGCAGCAAAGGCCCCAGCACAGCACCGACCCTGTGAGTGGCCTGAGCAGTGCCCCGGGGGTGTGTGCCACTGGCATGTTCAGCCAGGCCGCCCCAGAGCCACAGTTGTGCAGCTCAGCATGTTGGCTTGTTAACAGAGAAACCCTGGCCAGGGATGAGTCTGATTAAATTCTAAACACCCTTTAGTAGGCACAACTGGTGATTAGCAACTTTAATGAGAGCCTTAACCCCAGGTGCTCTCTCTACCCCAGCACTGGGAAGGGCCAGGCCCCAGGCTGGTGACACTACTCTGCCAGGGCTCAGCCCTGCCCACAGGTTAGGGAGTGTGAGCAGAGCCAGTGGTGCATGGCCAGACAGCAGGTCTGGGGAAGGGAACAGCTTCCTCCTGAGCTAACTGTCCACACAGTCCCTTATGGCACAAATCAGTACAGCACTTAGCACATTTCTAGAGCCCTCCATGGATGCAAAATTTATATCTGTAGATACGGATATCCACAGTTATAAATCCTTATCTGCGGAGCTGCAGGGCTCTACTGGGAACCGCAGAGGCGAAAGCAGCAGCCTGGTGGGCCCTTCACTGGCAGCTCCTCCAGCGTGGCTGTACTGCCCCCAGCTCTGCATCCAGGCTCACCAGCAGCTGTCCCTGGTCACGCAAGTGCAGTGGGCAGGGCTGGGGGTTGATACAGCCACTCCAGCGAAGCTGCCGGCACAGGGCACTGGCTCCTGGGAGCGGTGGCCTGCCAGGCTGCTGTTTTCACTGCTGAGGTTCCTAGTAGAGCCCTACAGCTCTGCGGATACCAATTTATATCTGCTCATATCCGTATGCACAGATATAAATTTTGTAGCTGCGCAGGGGTCTACACATTTCATGTATGTTCCGTCACATAACCCCACTGGTGCACCCCTCATTTTCCTAGTGCCTATGCTGACACTCATAAGAACAGCCATACTGGATCAGACCAATGGTCCATCTAGCCCAGTATCCTGTCTTCTGACAGTGGCCAATGCCAGGTGCCCCAGAGGGAATGAACAGAACAAGTAATCATTAAGTGATCCATTCCTTGTTGCCCATTCCCAGCTTCTAGCAAACAGAGGGTAGGGACACCATCCCTGCCCATGCTAGCTAATAGCCATTGATGGATCTATCCTCCATGAATTTATCTAGTTCTTTTTTGACACTTGTTTATAGTCTTGGGCTTCACAACATCCTCTGGCAAGGAGTTCCACAGGTTGACCCTGCATTGTGTGAAAAAATACTTCCTTTTGTTTGTTTTAAACCTGCTGCTTATTAATTTCATTTGGTGACTCCTAGTTCTTGTGTTATGAGAAGGAGTAAATAACACTTCCTTATTTACTTTCTCCACACCCATCATGACTTTATAGACCTCTATCATATCCCCCCTTACTCATCTCTTTTCCAAGCTGAAAAGTCCCAGTCTTATTAATCTCGCCTCATATGGCAGATGCTCCATGCCCTTAATCATTTGTGTTGCACTCATGTATCCCCTTCTCCCATAACCCAGGCTGTGCCTCATGTCCCTAGCCCCCTGCCCCCTCTCCCTGCATGGTACCCCCTGTCCTCCAGCCCATCTCCTACCTCCAGCGGCTGCACCTAGGTCCCTGGGAACCAGCTGTGAAGCCCTTCCTACCAGCCAGCACTCAGAGCCATGCCCACCTTCCCTTGCCATTCTAGCATTGGGGAGAGCCTGCTCTGGCCAGAGTCACTGAACCCGTGATCGTGTGAGGTGTGTGTGTGGGGGGTACTAAGCACCTTGGGCTTTGGTAGACGCTGCTGGGCCCAATCTTGCAGGAGGGCTGATGCTGCTGGGCCTGATCCTGTGCCACTCCATCTTTGTACCCCCGCCGGCTCTGCGCCCGGGGCAGCTGCTCCTTGTACCCCACCCTAGTTACAGCCCTGCTCTTCAACCTAAAATTATTAGCAGAGGAGTGAGGGGAGTTTAAAAGTCAAGACAGTCTTTAAAAAAAGTGTATGGGTTTGTTTTTTTAAATCTCATGATTTTAGGGGAGGATTTTTGATCTCTTGAGTTATATATGGAGCAAACAGTGCTGCCTGTTACAGTTGCCCAACACTTCCCATTATTTTTCAATTTTCAGTTGCTTATAATTTACCCATAACAGTTTAAGTTTGGCAGAACTTTTCCATGTTTGGTGTCTGCCTCGGACTGTGTATTTTGCAAAGTTTCAGCCTTTTCTGAAATGAGATTAGGGAAAAAAACATTGTTTTGCCATGTTAAAAAAAATTCTGAAGTTTCTTTGAGACACTCTAGTACCCTCACACTTTGCCTGTGCAACCTGAATTTGGCCCCTTTGTGCATATGCGTTAAGTCTCTAATTATATGATCACGTACTATTTTTTTCCCACAGGAACCCTGCCATTCAGGATAGACCTGTTCTTGAAATGAACCAGTGTTGTGTAGTGATGAGGCAGGGATCCTACAAACAAAGCCTCTATTTGTTGGAAGGTGTATAGTGAATGAGACAAAGGACTGCAGGCAGAGAAAGGACAGTATCCTGGTTAAGGCAGTTGAATGCTACCTTGAACTTGAATCTACCCCTTCCTCTGTCCCAGCGTTCCTTTGTGATATCAGGCAAGTCACTTAAATCAAACTTTTCATAGGTGGGGTACAAGGAGCAGCTGTTAATTGGGTTAACACAAGTTAATTGTGTTCTTAACTTTTTGGGTACTTGGTTTCAGACCCTGGGAGCAGTGTAATTTGAAGAAATGCTGACCACTCACCACTGCAAACTGTCAATAATAGGAACTGTGATTTAAATATATACAGTACTATATAATGTGAAAGACTGCAATGATCAGTGTAGACTGCACCTCCACCAATACATAGTGCTGTATCTTTATCTTCGTGCTAAATTGTTCTTTTTGTTTTATATTATGTTGTTGTATCTGCTGGGGAGTGGGAAGTGGGAGGGTTGGAGGAAACTTTGAGTCCTGGCTGTGTGTACTGGAGTTGTTACTTACAGTGTCCCAATAAATCATTTGATTTTTATGAGTGACTATTACAGTAGTCTGAGAAATCAGGTCCTAGGCATCTCAAACTGGGCAACCAAAATTAGTGGATAACTTTGACTTTCATCTCTCTTTGCCTCGGTTCCCCATCTATAAAATGGGAATAATAAGGTATTTCACAGGGGTATTGTGAAAACAAATTGTTTGTGAATCACTCAGATGCTATAGTGATGTAGAAAATACCTGTGTGCTGCAGCTTCATATTAGCAAAAGAGGGGAGGGACTGCAGAGTGGTTGACTGAGGTAATGGTCTGCACAACCGCAGGTCAGAGTGCAGACAGTAGCGAGCTAATCCCCTAGATGCACCAAAAGGAGTTGCTGCCAAGCGGTGAGTAGCAGACCCCATTACAAGGATAAAACACTGTTATTGAATAGTTGCTCATTCAGTGAGCATGGTCCATTTTGTACACTGAATGAAGCAGGGGTCCTGTGGGAAAAAATAGTATGTAATCATGTAATTAAAGCCTGCATCATAATGCATATGGACAAGGGGACCAAATTAAGGTTGCACTTGTAACTTTAATTCTGCTACTTCCTAATTTTTGAGAGCTCAACTTTGCAACCTTAATGTTTTTTTAATGAAGTGTTGTGTGTAAATTTCTCAGCTATTAAAAAAGCCAACTGAAATACCAGAAATCCCATTTATATGGCATCTGCTTGTCACCCACATGGTTAATTAGCAGGGTCCACTGCACAGACCTTTGAGTTGAGGTAATGGAGAAACTGATGACAGTAGTAGTTATCCTCTGTGGACCAGCACTAAAGCAGGATGAAACACTCTACTGGTGAATTTCACTGATATCTGTTGATAGAGGCATGGTGAGACTCTAGAACAGGAGTGGCCAAAACTTACTGACCCTCAGAGCTGCACATGACAACCTTCAGAAGCTCAAGAGCTGAGGCGTGCCTGACGGAGCTCTGGGCTTCAGCCCTGCAGGGAGGGAGAGGGTCTCAGGGTTTTAGCCCTGCAGGAGGTGCCTGCCCAGGCTTGGGGCTTTAGCCCTGCTCCTGCTGAAGTGCCAAGCCCCAGCAGGCACAACCTGCAGGGCTGAAGCCCTGAGACATCACCCCTTCCTGCTGGGCAGAAGCCAGAGATGACACATGGGGCCATGTCTTTCTCTCTCTTCCCCCCCCCCCCAATTTTTGCAGGGTTTGCTGGCCCTGCTCCAGTCCCGCTGGGCCCCCTCTCTGCGTGGCAGCTGCTGGAGCCGGCAAGCTGGGAGCTGTGGCCATGGGGAGAGGCAGTGGCAAACAGCTGGAAGCTGCAGGGAAGGGTCACTGAGGGTAGGAGTGTGTGCCTGGAGGGCACTATTCAAGCTGTTGACGGGCATGAAGCTTTAAATTGTGTGCATCCCACCCCCAAGCAGGCACTAGTTGTCTCTGGCAGAAGCCCTTAGCCCCATCACCCCACTGCAGGCAAAACCCTTGAGCTTCCCTTTCTCCCTCCCCCAACCCCCGGTCTCGTAGGCAGAGAATGGAGGGTGGGGAGCTCTGCAAGCTGCAGTTTAACTGTAGTTTAAAAAAGATGCAGCATGCAGCTCATGAGCTGCAGTTTGGCCACCCCTTGTTCTAGAATCTTAGGTTCCATTCTAAGCTCTGGAGGGGAGGGTTCTCTCGTGGTCACAGACCCTTCTGCCCCATCCCCTTCAACCTGACCTTGTCATAGTCTGGTCCTAATCTCCACTCTGGGGCTTCCCATCAGAGTCCCAGTCTTCCCTTCCCAGCTCCTTGTCTGATCTTTCTCTCCATCCTCACAGTCAGTCACCCTCCACTGGCTCCTCTTCACATCTCATTACATCTCTGTTCCTCATCCCAGTTTTTGTACAGCTAGTCCTAACTGTCATCCTGGTTCCTCATAAGATCTCTCTCCCCTCCCTGCAGCTTGTTCACCACTACTCCTCTTCTTCTGTCCTCCCTGGCCTGGTCTGGTCCCTCTGCATTAAATTCAGAAGGCTTTCTATTCCATGCTGCTGTGGCCAACCAGTGGGAAGATTGAGAGCACAGAGGGAGACAGTTTCCTTGCTTTTGGCTCCAGTGCCATTCGACCTCTTTGGCACCTGTGTCCCTGCTGAAGCATGTTCATTGCAGATCATAATCTTCAGAAGTTTAGTCACTAACACAGTTGGGTGAATAATAGTTTGTTTGGTTTTGGTTCACTGGCAGTTATAAAAAGATATTAGTTTTGGGTCAAACCGAAAATTAATTTCAAGTTGGGTTGAAACAAAATGGATCATAGACTAACCATTGGTCTAAATCTGATAAGGGAGGTTCTCCTTCTCCCCTCCTCTCCACCCAGCGTTTTATGAATCTAGTCTTCCTTTGCTCTTGTCAAAATGCCCAAAATTAAAACCAAAAATGAAGTCCGCTTGAAATGAAACTTTTCTTCTGAATTCACCTAACTGTTTTGATTTTTTGTTTGATTAAAGCTATTTGGCAAATCTGAAAATCCATGAACTGTTTTAGGTTGACTGATACTGCTTTTTGGGGGAAAATAAACCATTTGCTGTGGGGGTGGGGAGGAACAACCAACCCAAGTTGTGAAGCTCCAATAAGTCTCTTCACAGCATGTATTATTATTATTATTATTTTGTTCAAAGCCTTAAATTGGCCAAATTTGGGTAGTTCCTCAAGAGGATGGCAAAAGACACATCCTGACACACATGCTGCCCTTGCCAAATTTTAAGTGTTTGCACCAGGGCATTAGAGGGAGGTGGGAGGAACTACAGCTTCTCAAAGAAAAGCTCACAATCTTTTTAATATGGTAAACTGTTAAACCATTCTTGGACATAGCTGAACTGTTTTGTCTGAAACTTTCAATGAAATTCAGCCTGAGGCAGACACCTGGAATGGAAAACTTCAACCCAAACAGCTCATTTGGAAAAGTTATAAGTGACTGAAAACAGGTTCTTTCCATGTGAACTGTCAGGCAATCTTAATAGGCAGTGCTATCAGCTCTGTCTATACTAAGAGACAGTCCCAGTCTTGAAGAGCTTTTATAATCAAAATTAGCAGTTCTCAGACTGGGTCAGGACCCCAAAGTGGGTCATGACCCCATTTTAATGGGGTCACCAAGGGCTGGCATTAGCCTTGCTGGGCTGAAGACTGAGCCTCACTGCCTGGGGCCAAAGGCTTCAGCCCTGAGTGAGTGAGTGAGTGAGTGTGTGTGTGTGTGTGTGTGTGTGTGTGTGGGGAGACACTCAGATTACAAGCCTCCTGCCTGGGGCTGAAGCCCTTGGGATTTGACTTTGCCCCCATTTCTTCTAGAATTCCCCCCGAAGAGCAGAGGGCCTCTGGCTTTGGCCCTGGCCTCCCTGCCTGGGGTGGCAGGGCTCAGGCTTTGGTCCCCCCTCCTGGGGTCGTGCAGCAATTTTTGTTGTCAGAAGGGAGTCATGGTGCAAAGAAGTTTGAGAACCCCTGACCTCTAAATAAACAAGACAGATGGTGGGAGGGGAAGCAGAGGCCCAGAGAAATAAAGTGACTACTTGCCCAAGGTCATACACAAGATAAGTGGCAGAGATGGGAATAGAACTCCAGGTCTCCAGTAGCTTGTTTTAATCATGTCACCTCCCCCCCCCAACCACACACCTTTTATTTTAAATTAAAAAAAAACCCTACAAGTATGAATTTGGATCTGCATAGTGGCCAAAGCCTAAACTTTAGTATAGTGTATTTGTATTTTCTTTCCCAAGTAAAATGTTATAGACCACTTTATTATAGTTATTAACCTTTTGGTCTTTCACAAATAGTGACCATGTTTATTGTTAGAAATGTGGTTTCACATGGATTCATGAAATCATTTGTGATATAACTTTAATGATACATGTGTTTTTGAATTACATTTGTAACTAGTATACATTTACCTTTTGGTCAAGTGCTGGCCTTTCCCTGTGTCAAAATGTGAAAAGAAAACAGTATTTTGTAACCTTTTGTCCTGACACTGGTAATATCATTGAGCAAAATGTTAAAATTAATACAATGCATATTTTGTTTTTTCAAAAACACAAATATTTGAAAAATCACTCTTAAAACTGATTACGTCAGCACTCTGTCTTCAAAGGAAGAGTAAGCAAGGTAAGCATTATGTATATCACTTCCTAGAACAGGGGTGGGCAAACTATGGCCCAGGGGACGCATTCAGCCCTTCAGACATTTTAATCTGGCCCTTGAGCTCCTGCAGGGGAGTGGGGTCTGGGGCTTGCCCCGTTCCATGTGTGCCACGGGTCCACGCGGCTTTTGGAAGCAGCAGCATGTCCCCCCTTCGGCTCCTATGCGTAGGGGCAGATAGGGGACTCCGCACGCTGCTCTGCCCCAAGCACTGCCCCTGCAGGGGCGGCGCCTGCAGATGGGGCAGTGCACAGTGGCTGTGACTCTGTGTAGGAGCCAGAGGGGGGAGATGCTGCTGCTGCTGCTGTTGGGAGCAGCCCTGATCGCACTCCTGCCCTCTGAACCCCTCGGTCCCACCCTCATGCACCCCAGAGCCCTCATTTCCCCCCCCACCGCAACCCTCTGCCCCAGCCCAGAGCCCCCTCCTGCATCCTGAACTCCTCATTTCTGGCCACACCCCAGAGCCTTCACCCCCTCCCGCACCCCAACCCCCAATTTCATGAGCATTCATGGCCCGCCATACAATTTCCATACCCAGATGTGGCTCTCGGGCCAAAAGGTTTGCCCGCCCCGTCCTAGAAGAACGTGGGTGGTTTGGCAGAACAAAATAAAGCCAGAGTTGTGAATTGGTAATTAGATATTAATGAAAGGCAATATTTGAATTATTCAGGCATGTGATTCAAAATCACATAGCTGTGTACACAATTTTACTGTAACAGTTCCATAAAGGCCTAGGCTGCATGCTATCCAAACATGATATTAAAGCTGGACTGCAATAACGGTCATACCAAATGAAGAAAAACAGTATTTTATAATTTTGGCTTGGCAGAATTCAATTTTTTTTTCTTGATGGATAACATCTATCTTTTGAGAAGATAACTGACTTCCTAGACAAAGGAAATGCCAGTAGATCTAATCTACCTGGATTTCAGTAAAGCATTTGATACAGTTCCACATGGGGGAATTTTTAGATTGGAGAAAATTATGATTAATGTGAGAATTGAAAAATGGATAAAGAACTGGTTAAAGGGGAGGCTACAATGGGTCATGCTGAAAGGTGAACTGTCAGGCTGGAAGGAGGTTACTAGTGCAGTTCCTCAAGGATCAATCTTGGGACCAATCTGATCAGTGTCACTAATGGCCTTTCCACAAAAAGTGGAAGTGTGCTAATAAAATGTGCAGATGACTATGTTGGGAGATATTGCCAATACAGAACAGGAACAGAATATCCTACAAGAAGACTGGACAACCTTGAAAACTGGAGTAATAGAAATGGGATGAAATTTAACAGTGCAAGGCAATGCACAAAAGGATTAGCAATTTTATTTTATTTTTTTTGCTATAATCTGGGGAGGTATCAGTTGGAAGTGACAGGAGGAGAAAGACCTGGGTGTATTGGTCAATAACAAAATGACTCTGAGCTGTCAATATGATGTAGCTGTGAAAAAGGCTATTGTAATTCATGGGTGCATCAGGTGAGCTATTCGCTATCTCTACTGGGAAAGTGTTATTACCATTATACAAGGCACTGGTGAGACCTCATTTGGAATAGTGTGTGCAACTCTGGTTTCCCATGTTTCTGAAAGATTAATTCAGACATGAACAGATGCAGAGAAGGGCTACTAGGATAAGAGGAATGGAGAAATTACCTTACACGAGGAGACTTAAGGAGCTTGGCTTGCCTAACATATAAAAATGAAGGATGAGGGGAGATATGACTGATCTCTAAATATAACAGAGGGATAAACACCAGGGAGGGAGAAGAGTTATTTAATGTTGGCACAAAAACAAATGGACAGGGCCGGCTTGAGGCAGATTCTCCCAATTCCCCTGAATCGGGCCCTGTGCACAGTGGTGAGCTGGAGCCGGTTCCCAAGCTCCAGTAGCTGTCTGCCCTGCCCCCGGCTCCCCTCTCCCTCCTCCCCTGAATGCTCTGCCCCCCTTCTCCTTCCCCTCCCCTGCTTCCCGCAAATCAGATGTTTGCGCAGGAAGCCTGGAAACAAGCAGCGGCAGGTAAGCTGAGGCGGGGGGTTGCGGGGAGGGCTCCAGGGAGGCGCGGCGCGGCCCAGTCCCAGCTGCGGCCGAGTGGCTCCGGCCCGGGAGGCTCCCTCCAGCCCCGGCCGAGTGCCCCGGCCCCGGCCCTGGCCGAGCGGCTCCAGCCCCGTGGTTAGGCTCCGAGCGGCTCTGGCCCCGCGGCGCAACTCCGGCCCAGCCCTGGCCCCGACTCTGGCCGGGCGGCGCGGCTCCGGCTCCGGGTGGCACGGCTCCAGCCCGGTCCCCGGTCCTGGTGTGGCTTCGGCGGGGGTAAGCGGCATGGTAAAGGGCCGGGGGGGGGGGGTGTTGGATAAGGCAGAGATTCTGGGGGTGGTGGTCAGGGGATGGGGAAGGGGGGGATTGGGTGGGCGTGGGAGTTCCAGGAGTCTGTCGGGGTGCTGGTGGATGGGGTTGGGGCAGTCAGGGAGCAGGGAGAGTTGGGTAGGGGGTCTGGTCCTGGGTAGGGGGTCTGGTCCTGGGGGGCAGTTAGGGTGGGGGGTCTTGGGAAGGAGTGGTCAGAGGACAAGGAGCGGGGGGGCATTGATGAGTTGCGGTTTCTGAGGGGGGCAGTCGGGAGCAGGACATGGGTGGGGGTCGGATGGGGTGGGGGGGATGTACTCACCGGGTGGTTCCCTACCGGGTCTTCGGCGGCGGGTCCTTCAGTGCCACGGAAGACTTGGAGCGAAGACCCGGAGCACCGCCGGGTGAGTCATCCCTGCCGGGGCCCCGTCAAATCGGGCCCCACACTTCCTAAAGCCGGCCCTGCAAATGGATATAAACTGGCCATCAATACATTTAGGCTTGAAATTAGACACATTTTTCTAACCATCAGAGCAGTCAAGTTCTGGAATAGCCTTCCAAGGGGAGTAGAGGGTGCAAAAAATGTAACTTGTTTTAAGACTGAACTTGATAAGTTTATGGAGGGGATGGTATGATGAGATGCCCTACACTGGCATATGGCCCATCCATGACTGCTATTAGCAAACATCTACAACAGCTGGAGATGAGACATGGGAGTTACTATAGTCTTTTACAGGTGTCTGGCTGGTGGGTTTTGCCAACATGCTCAAGGTCTAAATGATTGCCATATTTGGGACTGGGAAGGAATATTCCCAAGGTCTCTGACTCCCCCCCCACCCCACCCCCCTTCCTCAGCAGTGGGGGGCACTGGTCACTTGCTGGCTTGAAACTAGAGGAAATGCTGGATTCACTAACTTTGTCATGAAATCAAGATTTGTGGACTGAGCAATAACTGAGCAAGAGGTTATGAGCCTATTACAGGTGTGGGTGGGCTTTGTGGCCTGCATTGTGTAGGAGGTCAGACTAATGATCATGATGGTCCTTTCTGGCCTTAAAATTAGATGTTTATTTCTAAGCATTTCTGTTTATTTTAAATGTTCACAACTGTGGGTAATTGGCTGCGGGGGAGGTGGGGCTGACAACAATTTAATGACTAAATGGTGAGATTCAACTAGTTAAAGCTTTATAACTGTTAAAACACAAACATGTGATTGAATCAAACTAAGTTCTCAAGCAGATTTTTTTTTCTTACTTTGATAACTTAAATTTGCTGATAGGCAATGGAAATATATTTTGTTGGTTAGTGAGTATAGTGAAATTGATGTTGGCTGATAAATGTAATCCTTTTAAGCCTATTCATATTACATGTTGTCAGAAGGGGGAAAATGGAGTGGCCAGAACAGTTGTTTAGCAAAGCAATTAACATTGATATATGGCTAATATTTGACACTGGCAAAAATATCACTGTTAAAGAAGCGGGTGGGGGGGGCAATCAAAATTGTGAAAAATTCCAATTTAATCTGAAAGTCACAGACAGACCTTGGCAGCTTCATGGCCTTTGCATCAAACAGGGGAGGGCTTCAGAGCAAAATTTGTCTGCCTCCTGTCTTTGGAAGGAAGTCTGGTGCACAGAAAGGTGACTTAAGTACTGGGATAAGGCCCTGACTCAGGTTTAGTTCGTGAGTTCAATCCCTGCTCTGCCACAGGCTTCCTGTGTTGCCCTGGGGAAATCACTTAGGCTGGATGCAATCTAGGTTGACCTAGCTACATTGCTGAGGAAAAAGGGCTGTGGAAAAAGTTTCATCCGGTGCAATGTAGTTAGGTCAATCTAACCCCACTGTAGTTGCAGCTAGGTGAAAGAATACTTCCAGTTGACCTTGCTTAATGCCTCTCAAGGGGGGTAGACTTTCTACAGTAATGGAAAAATTACTTCTGTCACTGTACTGCCTATACCAGGGGTGGGCAAACTATGGCCCGGGGGCCGCATCCGGCCCTTCAGACATTTTAATCTGGCCCTTGAGCTCCTGCCGGGGAGCGGGCTCCAGGGCTTTCCTCGCTCCACGTGTACTGTGGCTTCCCACGGCTCCCTTAGAAGCAGCAGCATGTCCCCTCTCTGGCTCCTATGCATAAGAGCACCCAGGGGGCTCTGCACACTGTACCCATCTCAAGTGCCACCCCTGCAGCTTCCATTGGCCAGCAACCATGGACAAAGGGAGCTGCAGGGATGTTGCCTGCAGATGGGGCTGTGTGTAGAGCTGCCTGGCCACGCCTCTGTGTAGGAGCCAGAGGGGGACATGCTGCTGCTTCCAGGAGCTGCTTGAGGTAAGTGCTACCCGGAGCCTGCACCCTTGATGCCCTCCAGTGCCCCAACCCTCTGCCCCAGCCCTGATTGCCCTCCTGCCCCCAAACCCCTTGCTTCCATCCTCCTGCACCCCAGAGCCCACACCCCCAGCCAGAGCCCTCACCCCTAGCCCAAAGCCCCCTCCTGCACTCTGAACTCATTTCTGGCCCCACCCCAGAGCCTGCACCCACTCCCACATCCCAACCCCCAATTTCGTGAGCATTCATGGCCTGCCACACAATTTCCATACCCAGATATGGCCCTTGAGCCAAAAACTTTGTCCACCCCTGGTCTATAATACAGCAGCACAGCTGGAATGCTGCAGGAGTGCTTGTTGTGTAGACATACCCTTAGGCTATGTCTATTGTGACGGGTTGGATCACAGAAACCCCCTTGGGAGCTGCCACCCGATGTGCAAAGACTACCCCTGCTTCTGTTTTCCCTGCCAGCTCAGGACTCCAGCACCCTGTCTTGCTGAGCCAGACACTCCTGTTTGGCACCAGACACAGATCCAGGGTCTGAATCACTTGTTCCAAAGCTGCAAGTTTACCTGAAAACAGCTCACAGTAGCGTGCTTGTCTTTAGCACTCAGATGCCCAACTCCCAATGGGGTCTAAACCCAGATAAATCCGTTTTACCCTGTATAAAGCTTATGCAGGGCAAACTCATAAATTGTTCGCCCTCTATAACACTGATAGAGAGATATGCACAGTTGTTTGCTCCCCCAGGTATTAATACATACTCTGAGTGAATTACTAAATAGAAAGTGATTTTATTAAATACAGACAGTAGGATTTAAGTGGTTCAAAGTAGTAACAGACAGGACAAAGTAAGTCACCAAGCAAAATAAAATAAAATGCGCAAATCTATGTCTAATCAAACTAAATACAGATACTCTCACCCTCAGAGATGTTTCAGTAAGTTTTTCTCAGACTGGACACCTTCCAGGCCTGGGCACAATTCTTTCCCCTGGTACAGCTCTTGTTACAGCTCAGGTGATAGCTAGGGGATTCTTCATGATGGCTCCTCTTCCTCTCTGTTCTCTTCCACCCCTTTATATATCTTTTGCATAAGGCGGGAACTCTTTGTCTCTCTGGGTTTCCACCCCCCCTCACTGGAAAAGCACCAGGTTAAAGATGGATTCCAGTTCAGGTGACATGATCACATGTCACTGCAAGACTTCATTACTCACTTGCCAGCACACACATATACAGGAAGACTCACAGGTAAATACAGCCATCTGCAGACAATGGGAGTCATCAAGATTCCAAACCATCATTAATGGTCCACACTTTACACAATTACAATAGGCCCTCAGAGTTACATTTTATATTTCTAGTTTTAGATACAAGAGTGGTACATTTATACAAATCAGATGATCACACTCAGTAGCTTATAAGCTTTGTAATGATACCTTACAAGAGACCTTTTGCATGAAGCATATCCCAGTTACGTTACATTCACTTATTACCGTATTTTCTCTAAAACTATCTGTTACATTATATTGACTTACTATCAAGTTTTTATAAAACCATATAGACTGCACAACGTCACATCCCAACCCTCAATTTCGTGAGCATTCATGGCCTGCCACACAATTTCCATACCCAGATATGGCCCTTGAGCCAAAAAGTTTGCCCACCCCTGGTCTATAATACAGCAGCACAGCTGGAATGCTGCAGGAGTGCTTGTTGTGTAGACATACCCTTAGGCTATGTCTATACTTAACTGAAGCAAGTCAGTGTAGCCATTCACTACAGCTGCAGGAGGGGATCTCTCCCATCCCTGTAGTTAATCCATCTCCCTAAGAGGCAGGAGCTAGGCTGACACAAAAATTCTTTTAGCTAGGGTAACACTGACAGACCCGTTTGCGGCAGGCCACAAGTACTCCTGTTCTTCTTTTTTCAAGACTGGTTAGTGTATGAGCCTCTACTGCATGAGCTAAATGCCACATGGCCCTTAGCTAGGGCTGTAGCAGACTCAATCTCTAAGTGGTCTCCGTGCTACTAGAGGGGACAGAACACCACACACCCAGGAGGTGTGTGGGTTACACTAGCATGTGAGGGTTAGGTTAGCTTAAGTACATTGCTTCACATGCCTGAGTGCTGCAGCTGGATCAACTTTACTGTTTAGTGTAGCCTTGGCCTAGTCTGTCTACGGTAGGGGCCTAGCAGAGAAATCACATTAGACTGGGAGGTGCTCGGTCACCATACTCAGAGCATAACCCCTGAATGATGTGCAGGGTGGGAAGTATGAGGGGCTCTGGCAGATAAACGCTAAGCATTTAAAACCTGATTATATTCGGGGGGGAAGGACAGCGCATCCAATTACAAAAATGTAGATCTGAATTGATCCCTCTACACAGTGTAGACCCCATCCTTGGATGAAAACCGTACCTCCTGCTATGAAAACTCCAGAGGGAAAACACCCTGCCCCCTACTACCCGCCTATTAGTTAATCGCATGTAACCAAGCCGGGGGCAGCAGTTCAGGCCCAGGAGCAGATGTATTGGGTGTAGTTCTGCTTTGGATTTTTTTTTATCAGCTGCTTTTCAGTCTAATCCGCCTCTTTACCCTGTTCCCCGCTCTGCTCCCGCCCGGCCCCGGCGCTGGAGCCTGCGGGAGGCTGTCGCGGGCGGGCGCGAGCCTGTGCCGCAGCGGGTCCGCCCCTCGCCTCGCGCTGCTGGGGCCGGGCGTCCTGACATCAGCGCCCGGCCACGTTGGCAGCGCGGGCGGAGCCTGGGGGCGGCGCCCGTGGCAGCCAGTCCCCGGCCCTGCGCAGCCAGTCGCGGGGCGCCGAGCACGATGTCTTCGCCTGACCAGGAGCGAGCCGAGACTCGGGCCGGACACCCCCCTGCCGGTACTGCCCCCCCTCCCCCGGCGGCGGGGAGCGAAGGGAGCCGCTCGGGGCGCTTGGCGGGGGCGGGGGCGGGGGGTTGTGCGGGGCCGAGGCCGGCACGCGCCAGCTGCGGGGCCAAGCGCCTGCTGTCCTCGCCCAGGCCAAATCCTCGCGCTGCCCCAGGCCCGGGCATGACATGATTTGGGCCCAGCCCCGCCAGCAGCCGGGGCCCCGGGCCGAGCGGAGCGGAGCGCGCAGCAGCTCGCTGCCTTGCGACCAAACCCAGCGCCTGGCTGCTGCGTTGTTGTTGTTATTGCTGCTGCTGAGGTGGGACTTTGTCACCCCAGTGGCCACGTAGGCACCGCTTGCAGCTCTGTAAATCTGCAGGCGGGATTTGTTCAAGCGCTAGGCAGCCGGGGGCGCCTTTTGGCCTTTCGATGGTAACAAACGTGCGAACTTGTCAGCATGTTAGTTACTGTCCGCACAGCGATTTGAAAAAGTAGAGCACTGCCCCCCCCCCCCCCCCCCGATTCTTAGCGGATAGGTGGCCAGGTGTAGGTAGAGCTAGGTATTTTATCAGACTTAAACACTTGTTGTTCAAAACAAAGGCCTAATTGACTCCTCTTGCTCAATGCCATTACCGAGCAGCCGTGCCCCCCCCCTTCAAATCTTCAGTTCTAGCTTGTGCTCTCATTGCACTTTTTTGTTGTCCTGAGCAGTCTGCGCTAGAAACAAGGCTCACTTTCTTCTTTTCCCAGATAAGTTTTGTACAGGCAAGTAATGCCTGACTGGGTGCATGCTATTTGACTTCCCAGGTTAGTTGATGAGCTTTATCTCTGTGGGTTTTTTTTTTCCTGTTGAGGGAGATATTTTTACCCTTAGGCAGAAAAACCCATGGAAAGAGGATGGAGGAGGGGCCGAGAAACAGCCTTCTAGTGTTGCCTTAATCGTGTGCTCCCTTCATGGGGAAGGGACAAAATGAGAAGCTGGAAACATGGGGCCTAATTCTTCACTACCTTGTTTTGCCATTTGCACCAGTGTGACTTGAGTGTAAAACAGTGCACTGTTGTGATTTAGTAGTGCTTTTACACATTTTTACACAGGTGTACATGACAGTACAGGTTTTAAGGCAGCAGAGAATCAGACCCAGTGTTTCTAGCCCTAATAAATTGTGGAGACTGGAGGGGGGGAAGGGCTGTGATGATGCAAATAATAATAAAAAAGGGCTGCTTTATTGCCAGGTCACGAGACTCTTCTGTTGGTGTTGGCACAACAATGCCAGTTTGAGGATAAACAGGGAGCAGAAATTAATACTTTTTAGGAGCAGCATTAACCCCTACACTTAGGTCTGTGGGGTTCCTACACAATCATGCAATGTGGCTACATCTGAGCATCATTGCATCCCCTCCAGAGCCCCACTCTGCATAGTGGGCTTTTATTATCACCCACAATAAGCAATTCTTCCTGCACTCCTCACTCAGCTCTCTCTCAAAGGGGTGCTTTGGATCCTAGGTGAGCAGCAATCTTTAAAATGTCTTCTTCCAGAGAGAGAGAGAGGTTTGTTTTGTTTTTGTTTTGTTTTGTTTTTTAAATGGCACTAAAGTTTCAGCTCAGTGTTTCTTGGCAACCTTTTATTCACTGGGTTCGTTTAATAATTCTGTCTTCAAGCCAGTTTGAATAAAATTATAATTTTAGAGTCTTGCAGTACCATTATTGTTAATGTTTAAGATTTTGTCTCAGGAATTTTTCATGAGTCATGGACTGGTTATGGGCAATAAACAGACATTCCCAGAAGCCCGTGACCTGTCCGTAGGGGCATTGGGGGAGTGGGAGGTCGGGCTGACAGCTACTGAAGGGGGCTGAAGCTGAAGAAGTCACAAAGGTCCGTTATAATCACGGAGTCCGTGACCTCAGTGACAAAATAGAATATTTAATTATTGTATAAAGACACTATGTCCCAAAGGTAGACGTCGATTAATTTAAGCAAATTTGGGTTCTATTTTGCTGCTTTATGATGTATATGGAGTCTGAAAAGTGAATGTTCATGTGTAGGGTTTTTTTTGTAAAATAAAACAAAACATCAGAAATTCAAATTATGCATTGTATGGAAGATGCTGTCTAGAGAATTAGGAAAATGAAAACATCAAGGAGCCAAGAGAGTAAAAAGTTGAACAGTGGAAGAAATTTTTAGTCAGACTGTTTGACGTTTTGGTTTTGCTAACACTTGTGTCCAAAGTATTTATATATTAAAAAAAAAAAAAAAGGTGGGGTGAAGGATGGGTTTTTTCCAATATTTGTTTTCAAAATCTATTTTTAGGCATGTAAATAAGGGACCTGTTTTTTCAGAAGTGTTGATTGAGCACCCAGCAGCTCCAATTGGAAACAAGCAACATATATGGTATAATGACAAATTAAGAACAAGTTTCAGCTGATTGGCTGGCATTAAGTGTTTTTACTGTAATACTTGTGGAAGGTGTGAGTGACAGCACAGAGACTACATTTGTCTTTTAACCTCTCTCTGTCCCTAGAACAGCTACAACAGAGACATCGGGAGTGCAAGCTTCCCCTTATCTTACTGACATGGTGCTTAAACTTTTTGTGGTTTGTTTTTTGAGGCACCTACTCTAAAGGTGAAGAGGTTGTTTAATCATTGTGCCTATTCAGATTTTGGCATCTCTGTTGAGACTTACAGCAATTCCATTGTTGCATGGACATCTATTTACTAGGCCTTGAAATTAGACCACTGGTTCATTTTGTCTGAGCCCCTGAACAGTTGTCTGCTTATAGACTTTGAGACACTTCTAACAGAGGATGGTTTTGAACCATTGACAGAGGTGAGAGGCTGCGGGCCGTATTTCCATCTCTTCTAACACTGGAGAAAATCCACAGTAATTCCATTGACGCTAGTGATCCAGTAGATTGTCAGTGGTGTACCCGATATCAGGACCTAATTCTCTAAATGCTGAGCTATCTAGTTTCATGATTTAAAAAAATATTGAAGTGGTAATTTACAAACTAACATTAAAATAGAGATTTGTGGTTTTAACAAGAGATTGTTGGAGACCAGACATGGGTGGTCATGTCTAGTGGTTAGAGCAACAGTTGGTAGCCAGGAACAGGATCCCAGGGTCAGAGCCAAGTTACCTGGAATGGGACAAAGGTGGGGCCATGAGACATCTCAGCCAGGGATAAATGCTTTGAGCAGCAACTGAACTACTGTAGCAGTACTTAAGAGCCGGTCTGCTGACTCTTCCCACCAATCAGGCAGCCTAGTACAGGCCAGCCGCACTGGTTAGATTTGTCCAGGAACTGGGTCTGCAGCAGGCCCTGATTCCTGACAGAAACTATATATAGATAAATGGGATAGCATTTTTAAATTACGTTGCTAGGAACTAGCCCTACCAAGTTGTCAATAGAGGAGTCTTATTTTATTACACCGTGCTTAAGAGAACTTATTGTTTTACTACACTTAATGACGTAAAGGGACCCACTGGGGTTTACTCTAATAGTTCAGAAAAAATATGTAAAGTAAAAATAATTAAGACTTGACTGTGAGCCAGATTCTGCCCATAGTTATACACAGGCACAATTCCATTAATTGGGAGTTGGGTGCTCATAACCAAAGGCAAGATTTTGACCTTGGAAAATAATTATTAGGAGAGGCTTCACAAGTTCAGCATATTCACATGTATCACTGGTGGACCTGGCCTCACCAGGTCCTCATAGTTGCTCAATTTCCCCGTTTGTGGGCCTTTCACATAGCAATAGGGCCAGACGAAGTATTTGAAAAGAGGGGGGTTAATAAAATGATAAAACCATGAATTGGAGCTGGGGACATTGGGAACAGTGCCTGACGTTACTCTGAACTCTTTCATTTAAAAAAAAAAAAGACTGTTTAGATTTCAAGTTGAGGTCTCTCTATATATCTGGGTATCTGTCGGTAAGTTTAGTGTATCTATATTATATTTGAAGCTGTGTTGGTTGGTGATTTCACACTCACTGTAAAGAATGTAATTATGATGTCATAGTTACCCTGTTGATGTTAAAAGAAATGAGTAAGTGAAGAATTGTGGTGTGTGTGTGGAGACAGTGTATTTTTGAAACTCTGCACTAAAACATTTTTTTAATTCCAACTACCTGCTAGAATACTGACAGGAAACAATAAAGATGTATCTAGTAACATTTTAAAGTTTCCAAACTTTTCATTTTTCTCTCAATATTAACTTAATAAATGCTGACCCAAAAACATACAAAGTAAGAGTATATTTAATGAACTTTTAATAGGATGCATTTCTTTTCCTCATGTCAGTTCAATTTAACCTTGGGCTGGAATCATTACCATATAGTTTGTGTGAAATTAATTTTAAATACATATCATAAATATTCAAAGTTACTTGCAAGGAAAACTGTCAAATGCTAAGACTTTAGGGCCTACATTAGAGTTCCTGGGCACCCAGTGACTTCATTCAGACTTGTGGGTGCCCAGTGAATACAAGATTAGGCCCAGACTTTGCATATCAACAACCTAAATGTACTAAGCTGTGAATAGTAATGGAGTTGAGATTACTGGGGAACCTCTGGTAGATATCAAGAAGAAGAATCAAATATGTTAGCACAATATCTCTCAGACTTCAACAAATGGCCCACAGCTACAAAACAAGCCCATGCACTGAGTAATGGTTGAATAAAACTAGAATCTGTACTGGTTCTAGATCTCCAACAAGCATTCCTATTTTAGAGCTTTGCCTAAACAATCCAACAGTATATCTGGAACAATCTTGCTTGTCAAGGAACATACAACAGTCCTTGCGCCCTGTATTAAAAATACATGATCTTTCCTGCCTCTTGGGGAGAACGCAAGGTATTGCCGTTAAAATCAAATCAGGCTTTTACTCCAGAAACTGAACAAATGGAACCCTGCTTTTTTTTTTTTTCCAAAGGGTTCATAAGAGGCACTTGGACTTTCCTTGCTTACATCACACCTAGAACTAGGTGGCCTCCCTTGCTGATCCTCTCTTTGCAGCTTGAGGCAGATTTCAAAAAAAGTAGAAACACAAGGAAACTGAGTTTAGCGATTGGGTCAGAAAGTTATGTAAGATTTTGGGGCACAAAAAAATTACTGCTTTTAAACTTAAAATCTTGGAAGTTCATAGACTACTATGGCACTTGGTTGGTTCTCTTTCTTCCACACTGCCAAAGAAAACTTACAACACTAGTCAGAACACAGATTAAAATGGTGGGGTGTTTTTGTTGTTGTGTGAATACTCCCAGTAATAAACCAGCAGAGAACAGTGACCAATAGCCTGACTGTGTAATAAAAGAAGAAAGAGCATGACCCAACCAAATTTAGTGCTAAAAGGAGTAACTTGATCTTTTGTTTGCTATTTGGTTGTAAAGAATGGTGTCGAAATAGACAGTATAGTGAATGCTTGTAACCTGACAAAAGTACAGTAACCTACTACACCTCCTTTAGGCTTGTGAATTAAAGTAAATAAAAAAAAGTTCAATACAGCTATTTGTCTGAGTAAAGAATAGTCATGTGAGTAAGAATTGTGGGACTTACCTTATATCTTTGTACTATTTTCTTTCAGATGGGGATTAAAACAAAAAATCTTTTTGTTTGTTCCAGTTCTTCCTAGTAGATATGTTTACTTTTGTGCTAGTACACGGTTGTTATAGACAAGAAATAACATACAAAGCAATAAGCTTTGATATTTGTTTTAATCTCAAATAAAAAATATACTGTCATGCTTCCTGTTCTGTGGTTCCTCAAACAACTTATCTTCTGTAACCTAGTTTTTGTTTTTATTGCACCTTTTTTCTATCTCTATTGATTCCTATCTCCAAGCCCATTGTGGGAGGTATTAATGGGGCTAATTGTCTTTATAAGCTAAGTTAAGAGGAGATGTTAATGCTGGATGGCGTGTTGTAGGCCCTGAGGTTATTTGCTAATGCAAGCGGTCTCTTTAATAGTTTGCATCATAAAAGAGTAGCAGGAGTTTGTCATTTCTTTGCATTCACTAGTAAAATCTTCATTATTTGACATAAACAATGTTCACTATTGTAGGCGTTTATACGTTTTATGTTTTAAAGATAATCCAATCATTCTTAATATAAATTTTGAGAAATAGTAAACTGATAAAATTTTTTTAAGTGTGTTGCCAATCATGGTTGCTTTAGTTTTGCCTTGTAACTGTCTCTTAAATTGTTCTCCATTGTTAAATTAGGGTATATTTTAAAGGTTTTGATTTAATAGTTTAAGGAAAAAATCTAGTTAAAAAACAAACAAATACATCCCGTAATCAAACTGCTGTTGCCTTGTGTCAGTTTTTAAAAATTTATCCCAACATTTTTGCATTGCCCTCCCCGATACATGCTCTATAGGGACAACATGGGAATATATTTTTTTTCACAGTTCTAACTTGTGAAAAGCCCTGTTCATCCACAGGCCCTTTTGGTTTATTTCCAGAATTCAGAGATCAGCATTACTTGCTATGATACAAACTTCTCCTTAATCTCTCTGTCCCCAGAATAAGTAATATATGGAGATATACCTATCTCATAGAGCTGAAAGGGACCTCAAAAGATCATTGAGTCCAGCCCCCTGCCTTCACTAGCAGGACCAAGTACTGATTTTTGCCCCAGATCCCTAAGCGGCCCCCTCAAGGATTGAACTCACAACCCTGGGTTTAGCAGGCCAATGCTCAAACCACTGAGCTATCCCTCCCCCCATCTACAATATAGATATGGGCAGTGCATACAGTAACTCCTCACTTAACGTTGTAGTTATGTTCTTGAAAAATGAGACGTTAAGCGAATCCAATTTCCCCATAAGAATTAATGTAAATGAGGGGGTTAGGTTCCAGGGAATTTTTTTCACCAGACAAAAGACTATATATAATACACTCTCTCTAAGTTTTAAACAAATAATTTAATACTGGTACTAGTGATGATGATTGTGAAGTTTGGTTGAGGTGGAGGAGTCAGAGGGTGGGATATTTCCCAGGGGAATGCCTTACTGCTAAATGATGAACTAGCAATTGGCTGAGCCTTCAAGGGTTAACTCTCTCACTCTACAAGGCAGCAGGAATGGAGGGAAGGGAGACCGCATTGCAGACACACTCTGTGTGTGTGTGTGTGTGTGTGTGTGAGAGAGAGATGCGCATTTCCCCTTTAAGTACACTGCCTTGTTAATTAGATCAGCTTGCAGATACTACAGCTGCTGCCAGAACAAGCTCCCTCCGTCCTGAGCCCTGTCATATGTCCCCCCTGCACTATGGAAGATGGGGGGGGAGGGGCAACCTGACTTTAGCCCCCCCCCCGCCTCCTCTCACACTCTTGCGCCCCCCCTCCCCCTCCGCACAGCAAGCAGGAGTCATGGGGAGCAGCTCCAAGGCAGAGGGCAGGAGCAGTACATGGCAGTGGGGGGAGGGACAGCTGCAATTGCTAGCCTGCTGCGCAGCTGCTGCATGGGGAGCTGATGGGGGGCTGCTGGTCCACCCTGGTTCCAAGCCCCCACCAGCTAGCTGCAATGGGCTGCTCTTCCTGCAAGCAGTGGACAAAGCAGGCGGCTGCCAAACAACATTAGAAGGGAGCATTGCACAACTTTAAACAAGCATGTTCCCTAATTGATCAGCAATGTAACAATGTTAACCAGGATGACTTTAAGTGAGGAGTTACTGTACTTGTCTTCAGAATGTTGACAATCTCTCAGGGTGATGTGATTGTTCAGTCATTGTGTTTATTCAGATTGTGGTATCTCTGAAACATCCAATGAGCTCTTTCATAGCAACAATATCAACTTGAAACACAAATGAAAAAGTTTTGAATCTTTGTGCTTGCATGGAGTTTTGCGTTCTGTCCCTTTTAATGGCTTTCTAATGGAACTATTGATTGTAATGTAATTTGGAACCTGTTTCCTTAAGGGACATGGTCACCACCTTTAAAATTCTTGTACCTTATTGCAACCAAATAGATTTTTTTATGTTACTAATATCACCACAGAATGTTAAAACTGAAAATTTAAAAAAATCAATTTTACTACTTTGTTCTTTTAGGCCCCCAAAATTGGGACCACTTGAGTTGTCCTGATTACAGAAGCAGAGCTTAGGCCTTGTCTACACTACGAGAGTAGTTCGAATTTACTTGCATCGAATTTTTGGAATCGATATTGCAAAGTCGAACGTCTGTGTCCACACTAAGGACAGTAATTCGACTTTGTGAGTCCACACTAACGGTGAAAGCGTCGACATTCGAAGCAGTGCACTGTGGTCAGCTATCCCACAGTTCCCGCAGTCCCCTCTGCCCATTGGAATTCTGGGTGTAGCCGGCAATGCCTTCTGGGTAACAAAATGTGTCGAGGGTGCTTTTGGGTAACTGTCGTCATCCGTCCATCACTCCCGCCCTCCCTCCCTGAAAGCGCCGGCGGGAAATCAGTTCGCGCACTTTTCCAGTCATTGACAGCGCGGATGCCACAGCACTGCGAGCATGGAGCACGCTGCGACCATCGCTGCAGTTGTGGCCGCTCTCAACGCCTCGCAGCTTATCATACACCTTTCCCTGAGGCAGATGCAGAAAAGTCAGGCGAGGAGGCTACGGCACCGCGGTGATGTCCTGAAGTCTGAGAGTAGCACAGACCTCTCAGAAAGCAGGGGACCCAGCGCCGAGGACATCACGATGGCAATGGGTCATGTTGATGCCGTGGAACGGCGATTCTGGGCACGGGAAACAAGCACTGAGTGGTGGGACCGCATAGTGCTGCAGGTCTGGGATGAATCCCAGTGGCTGCGAAACTTTCGCATGCGGAAGGGAACTTTCCTGGAACTTTGTGAGTTGCTGTCCCCTGCCCTGAAGCGCAATGACACCCGGTTGCGAGCTGCACTGAGTGTACAGAAGCGAGTGGCCATAGCCCTCTGGAAGCTTGCAACGCCAGACAGCTACCGGTCAGTCGCGAACCAGTTCGGGGTGGGCAAATCTACCGTGGGGGTTGTTGTGATGCAAGTAGCCAAGGCAATCGTTGATGTACTGCTGCCAAAGGTAGTGACCCTGGGAAACGTGGAGGCGATCATAGATGGCTTCGCAGCGATGGGATTCCCAAACTGCGGTGGGGCCATAGATGGAACTCACATCCCTATTCTGGCACCGGACCACCAAGCCACCCAGTACATTAACCGAAAGGGCTATTTTTCCATGGTGCTGCAAGCACTGGTGGACCACAGGGGACGTTTTACCAACATCTACGTGGGATGGCCGGGCAAGGTTCATGACGCTCGTGTTTTCAGGAACTCTGGTCTGTTTAGACGGCTGCAACAAGGTATTTACTTCCCGGACCACAAAATAACTGTTGGGGATGTGGAGATGCCTATAGTCATCCTCGGGGACCCAGCCTACCCGCTAATGCCCTGGCTCATGAAGCCCTATACTGGCGCCCTGGACACTGAAAAAGAACTCTTCAACTACCGGCTGAGCAAGTGCAGAATGGTGGTGGAGTGTGCTTTTGGCCGTCTCAAGGGGAGATGGAGAAGCTTACTGACTCGCTGTGATCTCAGCGAAACCAATATCCCCATTGTTATAGCAGCTTGCTGTGTGCTCCACAATCTCTGTGAGAGCAAGGGGGAGACCTTTATGGCGGGGTGGGAGGTTGATGAAAATAGCCTGGCTGCTGATTACGCTCAGCCAGACAGCCGGGCGATTAGAAGAGACCTGCGGGAAGCGCTGTGCATCCGGGAGGCTTTGAAAGCAAAGTTCCTGAGTGAGCAGGGTAACCTGTGACTTTTAAGTTTGTGTACAGAGAAGCTGAACCTGCCCCCGTTTCTTTACCCAGTTAATGTTGACTATCCTACCCAGTTACATACCCCCTTCACCCCCTTCCAACACACGTTTCGAAATAAAAATAGTTCTACTTTGTTAATGCACACCGTTTTTTTTAATACTGTTTTCGCGGGAATTTTTTAAAACTGGGACGCAGACTGTGGTGCGGAGCGGGTGTAGTGTAGTGACGCGAATGAAGCTTCTAAACTCAAGGATTGACGGGCTCCGCTGCGGTGGGATGGTTCTTTCAACGGAGCCTGTCACCCCTCCTGATCGGGACTGTGTGTATGGGGGGGCTATGTGACTTTGTGGCAGGGGGAGGACGATTACAGATCCCCTGCTGCATGGCTCTGTGATCCTGCATAAGGACTGCCGCTTAAGATCTGTAACTGCCCTCCCCCGCCACAAAGTCACAGAGCAACCCACCCCCCACCACATAACATGAAAACAACCTCCCAGACTAACCAGGGTAACTAGTCACTGCATCACTGCACTGTGTATGTGCCCTGCTGCTGTGCCTGCCCCCGCCTATGTACCCTGCCAAAGGTGACTGTCCTGTCCAATTACCAACCCCCTTTCCCCTCCTCCTCCAAAAGAACATGATTGAAACAGTAGTTAACATGAACGTATTTTTTATTATCAACTACACATGGAACTGGGAGGTGAAACTTGGACGGGGGCTTGTGTCAGGCGGGAAGGAAAGAACTTTTCAAGTTTTGGGGAATGAGAGCCTTCTGCTACTAGAGCTCTCTGCAGGGGTGGAGTGAGAGTTAGCAGGGACTCTGCCGCCTCTCCTTCTTTGCACTTTGGGTGAGGTGGGTATGGGACTTGGTGGCGGGGGAGGGCGGTTAGAGATGGACTGCAGCGGGGCTCTGTCCTCCTGCCTCCGTTCCTGCAGAACATCCACAAGGCGCCGGAGCGTGTCTGTTTGCTCCCTCAGTAGTCCAAGCAGCGTTTGAGTCGCCTGCTGGTCTTCCTGCCGCCACCTCTCCTCCCGATCCATGTTTGCTTGCTGCATTTGGGTCAATTTCTCCCGCCACTGGGTCTGCTGTGCTGCCTGGGCTTGGGAACAGGCCATAAGTTCAGAGAACATGTCCTCCCGTGTCCTCTTCTTCCTATGCCTAATCTTCGCTAGCCTCTGGGAGTGTGATGCCAGGCTAGGTTGTGAGACAGTCGCAGATGTGGCTGTGGGAATGGGAAAAAGGGAGTGAATTCCTCAGAAAGATAAATGTAGTTGTGAACAAAGAACATAGTCTTTCTCTGTGAACAAGACCATGCACAGCACCTATCACATGCGCACTCAGCACAAGGTCGAATTCTCGGCCTTCGCATTCAGTGCCTGGGGTCTTCCACAGCACATTTGAGAAGCGGGGCAGCACAACGGAATTTCTGTTGCAGGCAGACATGGTAAGCCGTAGACTTGTGGCAGTTTAAAACTTTTATATTACCACTGGCCTCATTTCACATTTAAAGCAATGTCAGTACCTGCTGCCAGCAATCCGGCAAGCGGGAACTCTGCCCCTGTCCCACCCCCTCGCGGCTGTCCCCAGGAACGATCCCTTTCGGCAGCCCCTCTCCCGCCTCCACCGCGTGGCTGCAAACCAGCGGTTACAGTTCTGTAAAGGAACGAGCAAGCAGTCCCAACACTAACATTCCCCTACCTAATTCAAAGCAGGTCACCATGGGCGACATCACCCTGATGAGGATCTCTGACAGCGAGAGAGAGAGAATGCTCCGGGAAAGCCTCCAAAGACCAGGGCCGTATGCCGCCCTGCTGTGCAGAGCAATGATTCCCGAGTACTTGCTAGTCTCGTGGCGCGGCAACGTGTCGTACTTCGGAGGACCCAATAAGGCCGCTCTCCCCAGGAACCTCATGCAACGGCTTTCCAATTACCTCCAGGAGAGCTTCATCGAGATGTCCCGGGAGGATTACTGCTCTATCCCTGCACATATAGACCGCATCTTACTCTAGCTGCAGTAGCAGGGACTAAACAGTAGAGCGGCTTGGGCAGGACAATCACGGAAAACCGGACATTGCTAGATTTTTTTTCAAAACTTGCACTGCCCATGACTGAACCGTTAAGTGCCTAGGGCAAACTAATCATGAACAACCCATTCTTTTAATTGTTAATATTCCTGTTCTGTTAAAAATAAATGTTTAGATGTTTACAACACTTACTGGATGATCCTTCACCAGATTCTGTGTCCGGGGTAACGGCTGGGGAGGGTTGGTAGGGGATCTCTGTAAGGGTGATGAAGAGATCCTGGCTGTCGGGGAAATCAGCGTTGTGAGCGCTGCCGACTGCCTCGTCCTCCTTATCTCCTTCCTCATCTTCCCCGTCCGCTAACATGTGCGAGGAACCGGCCGTGGACAATATCCCATCCTCAGAGTCCACGGTCAGTGGTGGGGTAGTGGTGGCGGCCGCACCGAGGATGGAATGCAGTGCCTCATAGAAACGGGATGTCTGGGGATGGGATCCGGAGCGTCCGTTTGCCTCTTTGGTCTTCTGGTAGCCTTGTCTCAGCTCCTTGATTTTCACGCGGCACTGCGTTACATCCCGGCTGTATCCTCTCTCTGACATGTCTTTAGAGATCTTCTCATAGATCTTTGCATTCCGTTTCTTGGAGCGCAGCTCAGAAAGCACGGACTCATCGCCCCACACAGCGATGAGATCCAATACTTCCCGATCAGTCCATGCTGGGGCCCTCTTTCTATTCACAGACTGCACGGCCATCACTGCTGGAGAGCTCTGCATCGTTGCCAGTGCTGCTGTGATCGCCACGATGTCCAGACAGGAAATGAGATTCAAACTGGCCAGACAGGAAAAGGAATTCAAATTCAAATTTTCCCGGGGCTTTTCCTGTGTGGCTGGTCAGAGCATCCGAGCTCGTACTGCTGTCCAGAGCGTCAACAGAGTGGTGCACTGTGGGATAGCTCCCGGAGCTATTAGCGTCGATTTCCATCCACACCTAGCCTAATTCGACATGGCCATGTCGAATTTAGCACTACTCCCCTCGTCGGGGAGGAGTACAGAAGTCGAATTAAAGAGACCTCTATGTCGAACTAAATAGCATCGCAGTGTGGACGGGTGCAGGGTTAATTCGATGTAATGGCGCTAACTTCGACATAAACGCCTAGTGTAGACCAGGCCTTAGTTTCTATCTTGCGGTTCTCAAGAAGAACAATGAATTGAGTTTCACTTTCAAAGAGAATGGTTTGGGTTGGTCTACACTGGCAGAGTTACAGCATTGCTCAGAGAATGCTGAAGGGAAACAGTTGTGTGTTCACACTGTCAGCTGCCTGTGCAATAGCATGTTTGCACTTGTGGCGGTATTTGGAGCAGTGCACTCTGGGGAGCTATTCCACAAAGCATCTCTTCCTCTTCGAGTTGTGGGAAAGCAAAGGGGATCACAGGGCATCCTGGGTCCTGTCCCAATGCCTTGTGATTCTGTCCACATTTGGCGCCATCTTTAAACAGTTTGAGTACTCTCTGAGTATACTCTGCCGGAATGGATTTTTAATATGGAGATATACCTATCTCATAGAGCTAGAAGGGACCTTGAAAGGTCATTGAATCCTGTCCCCTGCCTTCACAGCAAGACCAAGTACCGTCCCTGACAGATTTTTGCCCCAGATCCCTAAATGGCCCCCTGAAGGATTGAGCTCTTAACCCTGAGTTTGGCAGGCCAATGCTCAAGCCACTGAACTAGCCCTTCTCCCTCCAGTATGCTGCTCGCTCTGACTAACACATCACGAGTGGCAGTGGAATTATTTCTTAAACTACAAAGGCAAGAGGAGTGTGAAATTGATCTCGCCACCCGTAGTAGCTACGACACAAGATTGCTTGTGGCATTCACGGAGGTGCTGACCACAGAGGAATGCTGCTTTTGGGCTCAGGAAACAAGCACCGAGAGGTGGGATCGTCATGCACGACTGGGATGACGAGCAGTGGCTGCAGAACTTTTGGATGAGGAAAGCCACATTCATGGGACTGTGTGATGAGCTCGCCCCAGCCCTGCGGCGCAAGGACACGAGAATGAGAGCTGCCCTGCCATTGGAGAAGCACGTGGCAATTGCACTGTGGAAGCTGGTTACTCCAGACTGCTACCGAGTGGTTGCTAACCAGTTTGGCATGGGAAGGTCTAACGTTGGACTCTTGTTGACAGAAGTGTGCAGGGCCATTAATTGCATCCTGCTCCGAAAGACATTGACTCTGGGCAACATGCGTGGATGACTTTGCAAATGGGTTTCCCTAACTACGGAGGGGTGATAGATGACACACATATTCCAATTCTAGCACCAGGCCACTTAGCCACCGAGTACATTAATCGGAAGGGGTATTTTTCAATGGTTCTCCAGGTGCTTGTGGATCACTGTGGACGTTTCACAGATATTAATGCAGGCTGGTCCGGAAAGGTGCATGACACACGCATTTTTCGGAACATTGGCCTGTTCAGGAGGCTGCAAGCAGGGACTTTCTTCCAGGACCAGAAGATCACTGTAGGTGAAGTCGAGATGCCCATTGTGATCCTGGGAGAACCCGCCTACCCCCTAATGCTGTGGCTTATGAAGCCATACACAAGGCACCTTGATGGCAGCAAGGAGCAGTTCAACACCAGGCTGAGCAAGTGCAGAATGACTGAGTGTGCTTTTGGCTGTTTAAAAGCCCACTGGCGCTGCCTTTATGGGAAGCTGGACCTGGCCAATGACAATATTCCTATGCTTATAGCCGCGTGCTGTATGTTCCATAATAATTGTGAAGGGAAGGGTGAAAGCTTCGCTCAGGGCTGGACCACAGAGGCTCCGTGCCTGAAGGTTGAGTTTGAACAGCCAGAGACCAGGGCTATTAGAGGGGCACAGCGCGGGGCCATAAGGATCAGGGATGCCTTGAGGCAGCAATTTGAAGCTAAAAGCCACTAATATTTGCTGCTATGCTTGGGATTGCAGTGCTTGTAATGCTAGGAGGTGATTGGTGCACGTGCTGCATAAGGGGGTTTAACATAATTGCCTGTTGCTTTGCAGTGCTTTTCTTGCTTTCACTTAATAGAATAAAGATTGTTTTCAAACCAACACACCTCAACCAGGGGAGAGAATCAAACAACAAAAATATATCAGCAGGGAGAGGAATGGGGGAAGGGGGAAGGGAAGGTCTCCAGAGGGGGAGAGATCCCGGGACAGCTACAGATTTGTGTATGTCCAGAGGTCATAACCAACCTTCTCCTTTGGAGTACAATGCAGCGGGTGCTGTACTTAGCAGGGCCAAACTGCAGAGGGATGAGTGTTGAGTGCAGTGGGTAGTGAGAGACCACAGTGCTGGATTGTGAGGAGGGAGGAGTGGAATGCTGTGGGTAGAGAGTGGAGCCAGGAGGTTGATGATAACGTGTTGGTTGTGTGTGAGGGGAGCATGGGAAAGAGTTTTGTGACAGCGGCTGCGGGGGAGGGTGGGCAGGCGTGGAGCTGCTCAGTTTGAAGAGCTAGTATTACGTGGAGCGTGTCCACTTGGTGTTCCATAACGTTTAAGAGCTGCTCTGTGGCTTCCTTCTGGTGTGCTGCCTTCTTTCGGTCCCTCTTCTTGCTGTTCTGCCACTCCTTCAATTCCTGTTTCTCAGTGGCGGAGTGCATCATAACCTCACGGAGAAAGTCCTTAGTTCTTCGTGGTCATTTTCTAATTCTGTGCAGCCGTTCTGCTGCCGATACTGGAGGTTGGCCTCCCAGGGTCATCTCTGTGAAGTTTAAATGCAACATTTTACAGAAGCAGTATTGTTTGCAACACAGAGAACACTGATTCAGTGCTTTAAAACACAGCCAGTACTCACACAGCTGTCACTAACTGACTGACCGCAGGCAAGCACACATGAGCCACACGACTGCCAAAATGGTGAGTAGCTGCAGGGTAAATCAGTGTTCCCGGACCCTATTGTACACTGGGCGTGTGGCTGTTGGGGAGAGCCAGCACTGTAGTGGGGTGCTGATAATCATTCTTCTGTCCACATTTTCCACAGGCTGTATTGATTATGGAAGATATCTCGCTGCTGAGGGTGAGAAGGGAATCAAGGAAGCATCTTCTCCGAAACTGCGGCTTCTGCCCCTGGCCCTTATGTAGCTCGCATGGGTGCAGCAATGATTCTCCCTTCCCCCCCCTCGTGATGGCAGAGTGGCGTGGGAAAGTTGTTTCTTGCCCCATTAACAGTAAAGCAGCTCTGCCAAAGAACCTGCAACAGTGGCTTGCCCAGTATCTCCATGACAGTTTCCTGGAGATCTGAGGCAGATTCCCATGAAGTGAGGGAGTCAATCAACAGCCTGTTCCACCACTCAGACTAGGCACGTGGTGGTACATGCATCATACAGACACACGCCTGCTTTCTGCAACTCTCCTCCCCCCAACAACTTGCTTCTGCGATTTCCCAAAATCAGATCCACTTACCAGAGGCTTCCTCTCCTGTTTGCACTTCGCCAAGTTCCGGCAGCTGTGACTGGCTAGCCTCCTCCGGGGTAGGAAAGAGCTCCTGGCTACGTGAATCTCTGACCTTCGAATTGTCCTCTGCTTTTGGGTCCCCCTCCACATTCTCATCCAAGATTTCCTCCTCCTGGCTCAGTCCACTCTCGATTGGCATGCAAGCCACCGAAGTATCCACAGTGGCCTTCGCAGTGGAGGTGGCGTTGCCGCCGAATATCGTGTCCAGCTCTTTGTAGAACTGGCAGCTTGTGAGTGTAGCACTGGAACGGCGGTTTGCCTCCCGCGCCTTGTGGTAGGTGTTCTGCAGCTCCTTCACTTTGACTCTGCACTGCAATGTGTCACGGTCACTTTCCGTCATGCATCGTGAAATTTGTCCGTAAGTATCATAATTCCTAGTGCTGGAGCGCAGCTGGAACTGGACAGCCTCCTCTCCCCAAATGCTGATGAGGTCCAGTAGCTCACCATTGCTCCAAGCGGGGAATCTCCTGGTGCTTGGCACAGGTATGGTTACCTGAAAAGATGTGCTGAGACCACTGCATGCGTCATTGAGCAAACGGGAAGGGGACTTTTAAAATTCCAAAGGAATTTATGGGGTGGGGATGATGGTTGGTCACCTAAGGACAGGGCAGTGGAGTTCAAACCGATGACCAAAGAGGCGAGAACACGAGAACAGGCATTGTGGGACACCTTCCGGAGGCCAGTCACAGCACTGTAATCGACCAGGGTGTCTACACTGGCACCGCGACCCTATATCCCCGGGGCAGAAAGCTGTACGCCTCTCATTGGGGTGGTGGGTTGGTGTGTGTGGTGTTTTTTTTTTTACAGCGCTGCAAGTGCGCCGTTTCTGCACACTAAATGGGTTTGCAGTATGTACACCTTGGGAGTTACAGTGCAGAAAGCTGCTTTGCTGCGCAAAAACTTGCCAGTGCAGACAAGGCCTTTGTTTCTATCTGGACTAAAAGTAAATCGTGAGAAAACTTCTGTTGGGTTTGAGGTTTGGTAATCAGCATTGCCAACTTCAAGAGATCAAAAATGGTGTGTCAGTCCCCCCCAAAAACTATAAGGTGTTTTTTTGTTTGTTTGGTTTTTTTTAACTCCCCCTGCCCATCCCCAGGGTTCGTGCATGTGACAATTAGTGTTGCCTACTCTCCCACATGTATTGACATATAAGAGTTCTATTGCAAGATCATAAGTGAGGTTTAATTTTACTTAGAAATCTCATCTCTCATGATACATTTGTAAGAGTTGGTATGTCTGGGTAATGCTTGTATTTTAGAAACACAAAAGTTTGCACCAAAGGTGAATGGACAGTGTCTTTAAACTTTTTTTGGTAATGCTATTCTAAAAAAACCTTTTTTCTTTTTTAAAAGAAGTTGATTTTGTGTATACATTTTATTTGGAATGGTAAAAGTGCAGTTTTCTACCACTGCTGATGTAATCTGGATCAGTACTGCTGTATGAAAATAAACTTTCGTGTGTGCTGGTGCAAAAGACACTGCTTTTATGTTACTCAGTTGGATAATCCCAGACTTCCCTGGCTGCCTCTTGTTGCCACAAGTTAATGGAGACAAATGGTGAAGTAAGCGTCTTAACATTCTAAGGAGATACGGAAATAATAAGCGGTACATTGAGTGGCCAACTTGGAAGGCTATATAAGGCAATATAACATGCCTGGCAGTGAGAAGCAACCAGCTACTGCTCAGATCCTCCACCTGCAAATATTCTCAGGCTCTCACTGAGTTGTACAACCTGATTCTTAAATTGTTTTTTTGAAATGGATCCTTATTTTTACTAGTTTTCTCTCCTTTGGTTATATTGATTTGACTTGTTTTTCTTATTTTCATTCCAGTGAAAGCTGGTGGGATGAGGATTGTGCAGAAACACCCGCACACCCCAGATGTCAAAGAGGAGAAAGATAAGGATGACCAAGAGTGGGAGAGCAGCAGGTGAGCAGTTTGAAGTCTATACATCATTTTATGCATATTGTACAGCTAATTTCTATCTCTCTGGAGATTAGCATGGGTTTGTTTACCTTGGTGATAATAGTTTGGGTAAAGCATGTTTATTTGGCTAGGGCCTTTGTGCTATCTGCAGTTGCCTGTAATCTGCCTTTGTTTTTGTATTCCAATTCAAAATAGAAACGCAGGATCAGATTATACGTGCCCTTGTAAGAGGGTTGGGAAACTAGCAATTTACACCTTGCTGAGCTGCCTGTAAATCATCTTTCCAGGTGAATGTGGCCCCTTTCTGCTCTGGTTCCCTCTCCCCTTCCAAGTAAGCCTGAGACAAGGCCCTTCTAATCCACAGTTTTCCTAAAATCTGTTGGGAAATCGTGCCAGCTGTGAGGTATCTGTAGAGGCCAGGGAAGTCTGGACACAGGCCCACTGCTTCTCAATTGTTCCCCAGGCCACTAAGGGTATGTCTACAGTAGATAAGTAGTTAAACCCCCGCAGCTGACTCGGGCTTGTGGGCCTCGGGCTAAAGGGGCTGTTTACTTGGGGTGTAGATGTTTGGGCTCTGGGACCCTCCCACCTCACAGGGTCCTAGAGCCAGACTCCAGCCTGAACTCTGTCTACATCACAATTAAACAGCCCCTTAGCCTGAATCAGTTGGCATGGGCCAGCCGTGGGCTTTAATTGCAGTGTAAACATACCCTCCGCCCACAGAGTTCCAAGTTATGCTTTTGCTGATTTCCTTCCATGTCTGGCCTGTTCCACTCTCCCTTGCAGGGATTTGAGTGAGGCGCAAGGGGTCAATTTAAAATAATACAGACAATGGTTGCCTGGTTATTTTAGGAGGGGAAACAGCATGGATTTGGAGGGGGATTATGCCATACGCTGCAGCTGTTGTCTGATTCCTTTCCCCATCCATCCACTTGCCAAAAACACAGAGCCCCAAATGTGAGAAAAATCAAACCTCTGGGCTTTTGTGAAGTGAGTGATGCTGTACTGGTTCAAATTCCCTGCTTTTTAATTCAATGTATGCCAAGCTCACTGGTTTTGTGTTTCTTTCATTCCTCCCTGGGATGATATGGCTGACAATACCAGCTGTTTATTACTGTCCTGGGCTTGGCGGGGGAGACAGCAAATGTTTGAGGAGTTGTGAGCTTCTGCATGACTTGTTGTTTTGAAGCTGGACTCACCTGCTGTAAGACTGTTCATTGTAGTGGGAGATTATGGGAAAATACACTACTATTTTGCACATTTACTGGACTCCTTGCCTCATTCTGCTGAAAAATCTGCAAAACGGTTTTCATTATTGTATATCAACACACAGTATTTAAGGTTGATTTATTTTTATTTGGCATTCAAGTTTGAAAGCTGTAGTGGCTTCTTATGCTTGAAATATGTTATATAAACATGTATGGTGACAGCTGTTTCTCCTTTATAACTAAGCCCAATTTTACCCAAATCCTATTTATGCTGATTGACCACACTGCTCCCAGTATTTAGTAAAGGTGCCCCCCATCCCCACCCCCCAAAAGGTGGAAAGCTACTTTCTACTGTGGTGGTGTTAGCACTGTTTTAGCTACAAGAAGATGCATTGTCTTTAGGAATAAAAACAAGCCATTAACTTTTTTCTTTCCACTGATCACTGTGACTTGAAATAAAGAATTCGTGTGTGGAGAAAGAGTTTTAATTAGTATGGCTGGATGAAAGGCTGGAAGAATTGAACAGCCCATCATCTACCAGATTAGTCATCTCTAAATTCTGTCTGGAGAAAAGCAAGTTGGAGCAGATAATTTTATTTTTTTTGGGGGGAGGGGGTTTCAACCCCTGTGCCAAATGTTTATTGGCTTTGGAAGGCATATATACTTCCTTTGAGGTGTGTAACATGCTGTTCATTTGACTTTATTCTCTGTATTATGTCACCCTGAAACCATTGCAGAATGGTCCTGTCTGTTCTAGATCCAAATAGGAAGTTTTGCTGTGCCATTTTGATAATGGTGATCTCTGAGCCTGTGTTTTGATGTAGCTGTCTGACTGATTTGTTGAAACGGGGTTGCCTCCAATGTTTCCCTTTCATAGCAAAACACTACTGTGAAAAGCTATAAACATAACTAGAATTATTTTACCATTGTAAAGCAGGGCAAAGAGGAAATTTTTTTGTACTTAGCAGAGGGTAGAAAGTATAACAATCTGTAGTACTTCCATCTTATGTAAGGGGAGAAAAGCACTTGTGTCTCACAAAGTGGTCAGCAAGCTGAAACAATTGATCTTATCTATGGAAGTACCCGCTTGGTGCAGACTCTTCACTCTTGTCTTTCTGTAAACTATGTTGATGACTGATCTTGTGCTTTTGACCTCAGAGGTGTTGAGGTAAAATTAATTTCAAAATTGTTTTGGAATTAAATAAATACCAGTTTGAATTTCCTTTTAATCAGATTGAGCCCTACTGTGGTAATGCTAGCAGGAAGTATATCGTTAAACAGAAGCATTGTGAGTTACTATCTGGAATTGCATGGCATTAACCTGAGGGGGTGGGTGCTGTTGCTGGTTTGCTTGTCTGGAGAGGATAGGGGCTGTGACCATGGAGACCTGAGGGAAACTTGTGCATCTGCAAGGGAAAGGAGGCATATGAAAGAGGTGTACTGACTCCATCGTAGGCCACTACTGGAGTAGTGCAGTAGCCCCTAGTGTAACAGGGCATATGGACTCAAGCAGTAGGTCATTTAACTGCAGCTGGGCAGGGTGGATCAAATTGATTTAAATCACTAGTCAGGAAGACTCAATTTAATCATGGATTTCTACATAAAAGTGCATTCTTGTTGGTTGTTTTATATATAATACATATTCTTCACAACTCAGAGATATATGTAGGTTTCATTTTTAGAAGGTACACACTATACATTTTTTTAAAGTGATTTATTTTGAAAACTTTTCAGATTAGGTTTGCAGCTATATCAGAAAATGAATGATTGTTTGGTTATTTCATTTACCAAAGGTAATTAAAGCAGATATTTATGAAGTCATTGGGAAGTGAACTATCTCCAATTCAACAGGTTAATCATTAATATTTGGAGGATTTTCTTGCCATGCTGTATTAGGAGGAGAACATCACCAGACAGACATTTAAATTGTTTTATTTAACTAAAACAACGTTATGTATTCTGGATTTTTTTTTCTTCAACAGCAAACAAGCATATGAATTTTTGAATTTAGTTAAACATTCGTGTTTTTTAAAATCAGGGTTGTTTTTGTTAAAATTTGTTTTAACTAAAATAGTTAAATGAAATATTAAAAAAAAAAATCAACGATGTCAGCCAGGTCAACATGAGAAACTTAAAATATTGGCTTCTGCAGCTAACTTAGTCATCTTCACCTTCATTTTCCTGTTTGTTCATAATCTGGAAAAGAAAAACAAGCTTTCCTGCTTTTTCAGGTCCCGAACAATTTCTCAATTTGGAATGAATTAGTCCAAAGAAAAAAAATATTCTTTCTACGTTGGCAGAAGAAGGTACTGCTGTTAAAAGTGAGATTATCACTTCAGTAGTCTCTGAATCCAAGTGCTTAAGTGACTTCCACCAGTTCACTGGTGTGACTTTCTTTAAAACATCATCAGCAAACATATATTTCTTGAATGGTTCATCCTTAACTCTGAAGTTTATAATAATTGGCATTATGGAGGGATGAATGCTGGATGTCCACGTCATAGCAACTCGTCTTCTTCAGCAGTTAAGGTTTGACCCTGGTACCGAGTACTGAGAATATTTGCAAGAAAACGAGCTGGAGATAGTGCTTGTCCCATTTGTTTTTTTTAATACTTGTAATTTAACTCTGTCATTGCATATTTCTCTTTAAGATTTCACTCAGTTCCTTCCAAATTTCAACAGCGTCAGCAATAAAACAGCTATTTCCCTGCGTTTTGTTCAAGGCTACAGAAATAGGCTTCAGGGTACTCAGCATGTGTTTAACATTTCTCTTAAGCCCAATGTTGAGAACTTTGGTTGTGACAGTGCCATCTATTTTTTCATGATTTTGTTCACAGACTGTCATCAGATTAGGCCAGTTCTTGATATAGTGCTCAAAACAGTCCACTACTGAGTTTCATCGCACGTCTTGTGGGAGAGTTAGCTTGGTTCCTCCCACTTTTTTCAGAGCAGCTGCTGCAGAGTGGTTGTTACGGAAGATTTTGCAATTTCAACAACATTAGCCTTTATTTCTGGAACACTGAAGTCTTTGGCTAGAAGGTGCATCAAATGAGCACTGCAACCGTATGTTATTAGCTTGGGATTCTCTATTCTCTTCTAAATAATTTATTCTCATCTTGGATACATTTGCAGCATTGTCTGTGACCAAGCTCAGTGGCGTAGCCAGGGTTGCAACTGAGGAGGAGTAGTGGCGAAAAAAGGCACCGGTCCTTCGGTGGCATTTCAGCGGCCCTGCACATGCGCCGAAATGCCGCTGAAAGATGGAGCGGTGCATGCGCAGGGCCACCCCGCTTCCCCATCCAGAGCGCTCTCTGGGGCACCGAGACCCCTGGCAATGCTCTCAGGGCTGGAGTCCCAGCGGGAGTGCCGGGAGCCGGCCGGCCAGCCCGCAGCCCCGTTCCGCCGGCCGGCTGGAGCGCCACTTTTGGGGAATGTGGGGTCAGGGGAAGCGGCTGCTTCCCCTGAACCCCGCTAGCGACGCTACTGACCAAGCTGCATACTAGACATTTGAATTTTTTTTTCAAAGTTTGTTATAGCTTTTACTGCTACTTCTTGTAAGTATTCTCCTGTATGTGCATTTCCTGATGTATCAGTTGTTTCTGTGAGATTCCCTTCTTCTGTTGTCACACAAGCACATACAACAGGATCATTGTGGACATTGCTCCACCCATCAAGACTCGGGTTAACAATTTCATCCTCTAGACCTTTTGCACACTGCTCAATTTCTCCTTCATACACTTTATCCAGCAATTTGCCTGTGACATCTGCTCTGTTGAGTGGACTGTATCCTGGTCTTAATGACTGAACCATGTTAATGAAGTGTGGGTTCTCAATCATACGGAAAGGAGAGTTTGTTGCATAAACAAAGTGGGCATTTTTTTCATCAGCTACTTCTTTTTGTAATCTGCTGGTTCTTATCACAAACTTATCTATGGTTATTTCTGGATGATGGAGATTTTTTTTCTTTTTGCTACAGGTGATATACTGTGGCTATATGACATACATGATGTGACTGAAACACTAACATTGGCAGATAACTCTGAAACTATAGAAAATGATGGTGATCTTGAAGGTGGATAGTCTTCAGAATCCTGTACATTGAGGATGGATTCTCCTAAACAAAATAAGTCAATGCAGTTATTTAATTAGTATTACCATATTGCTCATTTAGTATTCTTCTCTGCATTCACTGACATTCAGTACTACTTTAAAGGTGTAATTGTAAAAGGAAGATCTGTCTATTTCAGCTGTTTATTTTTCATCAGAACTGCATCTAAAATGATAGTACCATAGAGTAACAACTATATTTTTTGCTCAAACATGAGAATTCAAGAATAGTCCAGAAGGAAGACAGGCAGTCCTTAAGAAAGAAGTATGGCAAACTTTTTTTATTCAAACCTGAAGATCCTCGTGTTCAGACATGTTCCTTTCATCATCTTCAATGCAGCTTCCTCCTGAGAAGGAACATATCTCACTATGTTGTTTCGGGCAACCAGGCCTTGCATTTCTTTGTTGCACTGTTTGCATTTTGCATGCATGCCTGTTTTACCCACAGGTAGAGGAACTTCATTAAAATATTCCCAGACTGGGTCGCTTTTAAGGCCTGCTGCCATTATAGATTTTCCCTTCTCGTGAGAGACTGGTATGGTAGATCTCAAATGAATGAAGGCTCCACTCAGACCTCAAGACTTCTGGAATATGCTGCTCAAACAGTTTCATTTTTGTTTCTACTGCCTGTCCCTCCCCTCTCACATTTATCTCCAGACTTCTTCTCCTTGTCCAGTTCTATTCCACCCCCAACAATCTTCTATTCATTGAACTTTTTGAAACTTTGCACATTTAGAGAGGGGTAAGGGATTGACTCTGTGTACACAAATTTGCAGAGGGACAATAGGGTTGAGGTCTGTTGTTTCTCACCTCTATATATTATTTATTTAAAAACATTTTTGCTGTTAACAAGCATGCTATCTCCAGAGACACAGATCCACAGTTTGAGAACTGCAAAACTAAGCATCTCTGATGGTACACTGGAACCCCACTATAACGTGCCCCGTGATAACGCAAATTCGTTTATAACGCGGGGCGAGTCTGGCTGCAGCAGGCGCGGGGCTAGTCTGGCAGGCGCAGGGCGTTTGGGATCCATGCCCCAGCGGCTGCAGCAGGAGTGACTCTCCCTGCAGCCCCAGCCCGCCCCTGGGGTTCTCACCTCTGTCCCCGGCAGGGCCGGCTCCAGCCCGCGTCCTTCCCTCTGCGAACTGATGTAGGGGGCGGCAGCGCGGAGGAGGGAAGCGCCCTGCTGGGAGTGGGCTGCAGAGTGGCACGGAGCCCTCCCGGCAGTCGGCATGGTAAGCTGGCGGCGATAGTCTTCGGGGGCCCCGCTACCCTGGCCAGAATACCGGCCGGAGCACGGCCAGCCCCAGGGCCCCGCTCTCCCGGTCGGAGCACGGCCAGCCTCGCTCTCCCGGCGGGACCTCCGGCCGGAGCGCGGCAAGCCCTCTGGCTCCCTCTCCCCCAGCCGGTAATCCCAAGTGCCGCCCCAGGAATCGGGCCCTGGCGGCAGGACGGGCCGAGTGGCCAGCGCTCTAGCTGAAGGAAGCCCTGGCCGCCCCCTTCTCTCTCCCTTCCCCTAGCCAGGGCGCGGAAGGTGAACACAAGTACAGTGGAACCCTGCTATAACGCAACCCCGCATTTACTGCGATTGAATTTTTTGGACCCCAATGATTGCGTTATAGCGGGGTTCCACTGTATCTTCTAGATTGAGCACTGAGTCCCATTGGGTAGATAGAAAGATTAACCTAAATAATCTATACAGAAACCCCTGGAACCCCATAAAATTGGGTCCCTAATCCATGAACTATTGGAACTCATTTACAAAACTTTTCTTAAGCATTACATGAATATATTATCTCATACTATAGAATTAGAATTTATAATCCATATTTTATGCTACATTATAGCTCAAAGATGTATCTTAATTGTCTTTATCTTTTATCTTTATCAAAAAAATCCAATTTAAATAAAAAAAATCCGACTTTTTTGATTGGTCTGTGTGTGTGTGTGGTTTTCTTTTATTCACCCTGCAGCTGGGTAACAAAAGCAGACATGGCACTAGATGTAAAATTGTTGCTGCCTCAGTCAGAATTAAATTATCTGTTGTATGTCTGCTAATTTGCTAGCGGATGCTGCTCCTTTGAGTGACTTGGCCCTCCATTCCAGCCAATCCAAGCTCTCCCGCTAAAATTTGTGGGCTGCTGATGTCCGTGTTGAGGGGCTTCCATGTGTTCATGGGGGAGAGGAAATGATGCCACTCAAGCTGCTCTTCTCTCTTTCCCAATCATCAATGTGCTTACCAGTCCCTGCTGGTTGCCGTTTTCACTCTCCATATCTAGCAACAGAGTGGGATGGTTTTGCCCGCAGTAAGCCCCATCACTTTCTTCTATTCAACTTAAATTATTTTTCAGTCATTAGATGAGTGACTTGGTTTACTTTTATTCACGGTTCACTGTCCTAGAACCATATTATTAATGATGCTGAAATTAATAATGTTTCCATGAGCACTAGAGTCAGGTAGGCACTGATGAGCAAATATGAGGAAGAATATGGAAAACTAGTGTATTTTGTGCAAACATATGAATTATGTATATAGAGAAGACTTTAATTTTATAATCAGAGATTTGCATTTCAAAATAGACCTGAATATCTGTAACTGATCATGAACAGAATAAGAGTTATTAAGCATTTTTTAAAATGTAATTTTAATGTATAGGTAATGTTTAGGGGTTTTTTTGCAAAGCAGGGAGATTTTGTTAAACTTTTGCCTCTTATGTTTTTTGTCTTGGCCACATTGCCACCGTAAACAGTCCTCACATTCCTTATATGGTATCTCTACTTTTTTGCGTTCAAAGTTAAACATTTCAGGGAACTTTGTCAGCTGACAGTGGCAGCTGATAATGAAGTAAGGGAAAAATGATAACACAGAAAAGATTAACTTCTGTATATTTAAAAGGGCAGCCTGAAGGATCTGGTGTGCTGGTGAGTTTATCATTTCATTATAGGTCCAGTTTCACACAAGAATAGGGAGAGATAATGCTGGAGCTGGTGATGGACACAGAACAAACCCACATGCAGTGTGTATTTCCTTCTTTTTTCAGATCTCGCGTAGGCTGGTGGTAGTTGAGTTGGTGGGATTGCACTACTGCAAATAGCAAGGGTACAGCGTGTCCACATGGTATTTCAGGTGCAGTTTTAGCCTTTGTCTATACCACTTGCATTGTACTATACCATTACTGTTGCACCGCCATTTTAGATGTTTATGCCACAGTTTCTGGTACAGCTCTTTGAAGCAGTTGTGACAGGTTGGATCACAAAAACCCCCTTGGGTCTGCCAACTGATGTGCTGAGACTGTCTCTGAGCCTGTTTTCCCTGACAGCTTGGGACTCCAGTACCTTGTTTGAGCCAGACACGCTTGCCTGTTGCAAACACAGATTTCAGGTCTGAACCACGTCCCCCACAAGCTGCAGGCTTAACTGAAAACAGCTTAAGAAGTGCTCCTGTCTCCAGCACTCAGGTACCCAATCCCAATGGGGTCCAAACCCCAAATAAATCCATTTTACCCTGTATAAAGCTTATACAGGGTAAACTCATAAATTGTTTGCCCTCTATAACACTGATAGAGAGAGATGCACAGCTCCCCCCCAGCCCCCCGTATTAATACATACTCTGGGTTAATTAATAAGTAAAAAGTTATTTTATTAAATACAGGAGGTAGGATTTAAGTGGTTCCAAGTAATAACAGACAGAACAAAGTAAATTACTAAACAAAATAAAATAAAACATGGAAGTCTAAGCCTAATACAGTAAAAACTAAATGCAGTTAAATCTCACCCTCAGAGATGTTCGAATAAGCCTCTTTTACAGACTAGACTTCCTCCTAGTCTGGGTTCAGCAATCACTCACACCCCTGTAGTTACTGTCCTTTGTTCCAGTTTCCTTCAGGCATTTCCTTGGGGTGGAGAGGCTATCATTTGTGACAGCTGAAGACAAAATGGAGGGGCTTCCAGGGGCTTAAATAGACTTTCTCTTGTGGGTGGAACCCCCTCTCTTCCCCTGTGTAGAATCCAGCTACAAAATTAAGTTTGGAGTCACATGGGCAAGTCACATGTCCGTGTATGACTCAGTTTTCTATAGGACATTCCCAGGAAAGCTCAGATGTGGATTGGCGTCTGTCAAGGTTCATTGTTCGCCAAGTACTCCCAGTTACTTGAATAATCCCCTCATGCTATGTTGACCAAATCTGCCTTAGGTGCTTTCTACAGCAAACACTTTAAATACAAGCATAGAGCCAGCGCTCATAACTTCAGATATAAAAATGATACATCCGTATAAACAGGATGAATACATGCTGAAGAATATAACCTTTGGAAAGATTTGTTACATGGCATATCTAGCATAAAACAGTTATGTCATATTTACACTCATACGCATATTTCTATAAAGCATTATGGGATGCAACGTCACAGCAGTGATTTCTGGGAGATTTCAAGAGTGCTTGGCACCTACGAGGATTGTGGCAGATGTGGTCAAACTCCTATAATTCTATTAGAAATTCCAGAACATGTTCCATTTCTTAGACCTCTCCTTAAAATGACAGTAAGGCAAGATGAATGGCTGGCTTTTAATGCTCATCAAGAAAGCTTTCTGCTAGAGCTCTTGCAAAGAAGTTGAGGCATCTGAAGTTGCTGCAGCACCTGTTCCAGCAGCACCTGTGGAGGGCCAGAGACAAAAAAAAAATGGTTACTCACCTTCTCATAACTATTGCTCTTCGAGATGTGTTGTTTATGTCCATTCCAATCAGGTGTGTGCACGTGCACGATGTCCGGAAGATTTTTCCCTTAGCAGCATCCATCGGGTCGGCCTGGGCACCCCCTGGAGTCATGCCCTCATGGCGCCTAATATATAGCCCTGCCGACCCGCCACTCCTTCAGTTCCTTCTTGCCAGCTACTCCAACAGAGGGGTAAGAGGGTGGGTATTTGGAATGGACATGAACAACACATCTCGAAGAATAACAGTTACGAGAAGGTGAGTAACCGTTTTTTCTTCTTCGAGTGCTTGTTCATGTAGATTCCAATCAGGTGACTCCCAAGCAAATTTAGGAGGTGGGGTCGGAGCTGTCCACTGACTGGAATACTGCTCTACCAAGGCCGCATCATCTCTGGCCTGTCTAGTAATTGCATAGTGTGCGGTTCCCTGCTATTGGCGTGAGGCTTAGGGCAGAAAACTGGGAGGAAAATGTTCTAGTTGATGTGCAATTGTGATACCACCTTTGGGAGGAAGGACGGATGGGGCTTGAGCTGAACCTTGTCCTTAAAAAAACATGGTGTAGGGCAGCTTGGACGTTAGAGCCCTGAGCTCAGACACTCTCTGAGCTGAAGTTATTGCCACCAGGAATGCAACCTTGTAGGAGAGGTAGAGCAGGGAGTATGTTGGTAGAGGCTCAAGGGATGCCCCATGAGCCTAGAGAGGACCAAGTTAAGGTCCCAAGCAGGAACTGATTGGCGGATGTGCGGGTACAACCTGTCATGGCCCTTCAGAAAGCGACTGACCAGGGGGTTAGCAAAAATTGAGCAGCACTGTACCCCCAGGTGGAAAGCCGAGATGGCAGCCAGGTGTACTCTTATAGAACACAAGGTAAGACCTTTCTGTTTTAGGTGGAAAAGGTAATCCAAAATCTGGGGCACTGAGGCTAGTGCCGGGGGAAAGTCGCACTGAGCTGACCAGATTGAAAATCTCTTCCACTTGGCCAGCTATGTGGTCCTAGTGGAGAGCTCAAATTTATTCAGCCATGGAGCCTCCAGGCTGTGAGATGCAGCGACTGCAGGTTTGGGTGCTGGAGCCGCCCGTGATCCTGCGTAAGAAGGTCCGGGAAGAGCGGCAAGGTAATCAGGGCTCCCACTGACATGTCTAGGAGAGACGTGTACCAGTGCTGGCTGGGCCAGGCTGGTGCTATGAGACTGACCCGAGCCCGGTCTCTGTGGCTCTTGAGCAGGACCTTGTGGACGAGCTGTATGGATGAGAAGGTGTATAGAAGCAGTCCCGTCTCTCCCCCCCCCCCCCCCCATGGAGGAGGAACACATCCGGTGTGGAGCCCAGACTGAGATTCTGGAAGGAACAGAACTGCTGACACTTCCTGTTGCATCGTGTGGTGAAGAGGTCAATCAGGGGACAGCCCCACCTCTGGAAGAGCGAAGATGCAACGTCTGGGCGAAGGGACCACTCGTGGCTGTGAAAAGATCTGTTGAGGTGGTCCGCCAGCTTGTTCTGGACCCCTGCAAGGTATGATGCCTGTAGATTGACTGAGTGCTGTATACAAAAGTCCCATAACCTGAGGGCTTCCTGGCACAGGAGAAAGGAGCGTGCACCCCCTGTTTGTTGATATAGAACATCGCGGTCGTATTGTCCGTCATGACCGATACACATTGACCTGCTAGTTACGGGCTAGACTGACAAGCTAGGCATACCACCCTGAGCTCCCTGACATTGATATGAAGATGGAGATCTGTCTGTGACCAGAGGCCCCGCGTCCGGTGGTCCCCCAGATAAGCTCCCCACCCCAAGTCTGACGTGTCTGTCACTAGTGTCAGGGATGGTTGTGGGGCAGCAAAGGGGACTCCTGAGAACACCTGCTGAGCGTCCGTCCACCCTAAGAGCAATTCGAGGATAGGGCAAGGCAGAGTCACGATCCTGTCCAAGTTGTCCCTCGCAGGTCTGTACACTGACACAAGTCACGAATGAAGTGGCCGAAGCCTGAGTCTGGCGTGCCGAACCACGTACGTACAGGCCGCCATGTGGCCAAGAAGTTTGAGTCAATTTCTCGTGGTGGTGGTCGGGAACTGCCTGAGTCCCTGGATCATGGCGTTGAGGGCCTGGAATCTCGCCTGCGGGAGGAATCTCTGGCTTGGGTTGAGTCCAGAACCGCCCCTATGAACTCTATCCTCTGGATGGGGGACATTTGATTTTGTCTTGTTCAGTAGGAGGCCCAGATTCTCGAAGGTGGCTCTGATGAATGCCACCTAAGCTTCCATCTGAGCCCTGTATCGGCCTTTGATCTGCCAGTCGTCGAGGTATAGGAACACCTGTATCTGATGTTTCAGCAGAAAGGTGGTGGCGACTGCCATGCACTTGGTGAAGACTTGATGTGCCGCTGACAGACCAAAAAGGAGGACAGTAAATTGGTAATAGGAACCATTTACCACAAACCTGAGGAACTTTCTGTGGTTGTGCACGATTGCTGTGTGAAAATGTGTCCTTCAAGTCGAGGGTGGCATACCAGTCTGCTGGATACAGTGAAGGGATAATGGAGGTCAGGGAGACCATGCGGAACCTGAGTTTCCTCACAAACTTGTTGAGGTCATGCAGGTCCAAGATAGGCCTTAGGCCGCCTTTGGCCTTCGCTTTTAGGAAATAGCGGGAATAGAAACCCTCGCCCCTGTGTTACAGTGGAATCTCCTCCACTGCCCCTACTGCTAGGAGCGACTGCACCGCCTGAATGAGAAGTTGCTCGTGGGAAGGGGGTGGAAGGGCGGGAGGGCACAGAATTGGATCGAGTATCCCCCCTCTACCGTGCGAAGCACCCAGCTGTCCGAAGTTATACGGGACCATGCATGGTAGAAAGGGGATAGTTGGGAGGAAAAAGTAAGGCGGGGTGAATCCAGTCTCTGGTCTGGTGCGCCGTCCTCGACCGCACCTTCAAAAGGCTGGTTTAGGGCCAGAGTGCGGTTTGGACTGGCCTTGATTAGCGGAGGGATGTTGCCTTCTCCTACTGCTATTAGCGGTTCCTCCTCCTAGAATTGTCCTCGCGGTTCTGCTGCTGGAACCTTTGAGGAGGTTGTGGGCGGAAGTGTCTCTGCTGTGTGACAGGGGACTGCAAGCCCAAGGATCAGAGGGTGGCTCGGGAATCTTTTGTCCGTCTTCTCTGAAAATAGAGTCTTGCTCTCAAACGTGAGGTCCTGAATTGTTTGTAGGGTAGGGTAACCCTGAGACTTGCAACCAGGCCTCCTGCCACATAGCCACCTCTGTCGCCATGACTCTTGTGGCAGCGTCAAAGGCTGCCTGCAGTGAAGCACGGGAGACTAATTTCCCTTCTTCCACCAAGGCGGTGAACTCTGACCGAGAGTCTGAAAGGACGAGCTCCATGAACTTAGCCACGGAAAAACAGGTGTTATAAGAGTACATGCTCACAGTGGCCTGCTGGTTAGCAATACAGAGCTGTAAACCACCAGTGGAGTAGATTTTTCTACCCACGACGTCCAGGCGTTTAGCATCCCTGTTCTTTGGGGAAGGACCATGGAAATCTTGTCTCTCCCGCTGGTTAGCCTCATCGACGACCAGCGAGTCTGGAGGCAGATGGGAGTAGAGATACTCAAAGCCTCTGGAGGGGATGAAATGCCGGCACTCATTGCGCTTGGCAGTGGGTGGCAGGGATGCCAGCGTCTGCCATAGAGTCTTGGTGGTGTCCACCACCGTCTTTGAGGGGTAACGCTACCCGTGAAGGCCCCGAGGGTGCTAGAATGTCCACCATGGGATCTGTGTCATCAACCACCTCCTCGGCCTTGATGCCCAAACCTTGGGCAGCCCTGCAGAGCAACTGCTGTAGAACTCTGTTGTCCATAGCTCCTGCGTTAGAGGACGTCCCTGCCAAGGCTTCGTCCGGTGACGAGGCAGAGGAAGCGTGTGCCAGTGGTGGAAGCTCCCTGCTGTCTGTCCCGGATGGGTCACGTGATTCCCGGGGCAGTGTTGAAGGAGTTGGTGCCGAGAACGGAGCCTTAGGTATCGTAGCCGGCGTCGGCATCAGTCTCACAGGAGGGAGCTGCATCGGCATGCTCACAGGAGATACCTGGGCCGTAGGTGCCTATATCGATGTCGACAACAATGCAGGCGTGGGAGATGGGTGTGTCACCGTCTCAAAGGCCAGTGTTGGAGCCGAGCACGGTGCGGGAGTCGACAACAGTGCTGGAGGGAAAGGCGTCGGGACCGTAGGCGCCAGGTGTGTAGGCACAGCGGAAGGCGGCACGAAAGTGGTGGAGGCGACTGAAGACGTTGCTGACTGTGGGCCCTGGGTTCCTCCGTCGCTCTAGTGATAAGCCCAGGGAGTCCAGAAGAGCCACTGAGGCGGGTTCTGCAACTGCGGAGGCCACTCCTGATGCTCCCTTCTGTCTCTGCCCGACCTCGCTCTACGGCTTCCGCTCCTACTTGAGCGATACAAGTTGGGCTCCGACTCCAAGGTCTGAGACACTGAAGACCACGGAGGAGCCGATTCTCGGTGCCTCGAACGTCGAGAGCTCGGGGAGCGGGAAGGCTCTCTGTCGGAGCATGTAGGCGCCGATGGACAAGGCGAAGGGGAGTGCCTCGGCATCATAGCAGCTTTCCCTTAGAATGCACCAGAGGACAGGGCTCCGTCGGTGCTGAGGGTTCCTCCCTGGCAGGCGAGGAGATCTTTGGCGGCCTGGTACGCTTCCGGCGTGGATGGGAGCTGAAGCTGCCGTGTAGACACTGGAGATATAGGTGGGGCTGGACTCGACTGCCTCATCTGGACAGGAGTCAACACTGCCCCGGAAGGAGACGCCAAGGAGTGGCTCGCCTGGGATCGCACTTCTTGAGGCTTAGCCGGAGAAGAACGGTCATCTGTTTTTTTCTTCTTTTGAGGCACCGGTGAATGGGAGCGGTCCCTACTATCCGATGGGCCCTGTGAGGAGCTGTAGCGGTGCCGAGCATCCCTGGAGGAGTCCTTCTGCGTTGAAGACGCCGCTATAAGGGTCGGGACTCTCGAACCCGAGTCAGAATGGGGGCGCAAGTCTGCCTCCATGAAGATCACCTTCAGCCGCTGTTCCCGTTCTTTAAGTGTTCTCGGGCAGAACTCGCAGCAGATCTTGCAGTGATCTTTCTAATGAGTCTCCCCCAAGCACCTAAGACACGACGAGTGCGGATCACTCTTAGGCATACATTTGGCGCAAGCCACGCATTTCTTAAATCCTGGGGACCGTGGCATGCCACCAGTCTCATTCATTCCCAACGCTGGGAATGTTCCCAACGCCGATCACTGCCCAGCGACCGCTCGGAGCAGAGTTCAAGTGGATCGACCTCGACGCCAATCAGACTGTCTGGCTGGGTTCCGTCCATCCGGGACTCGCAGCACCACTCATCCTCAAAGAGCGAATATCGACGGGACCGCGGTGGGCATCGCTGTCGGTCCTCGTCTCGGAGAGGGTACCACAGTCAGTCACGGCGCGATCATTGACACAGTTCCTGCTTGGCATCCCGTTCCAAGTCTCGGCCAAGATATCACAGCTCCAGGCATTGATTGCTGTCATCTTGCCGTCGTGGGTCCGCACGTCGAGGCCGTTCGCGGAGCACCTATTACTGTCGGTACCAGTCCTCCACATCGATATCACGGTCTCGTGGCCGTCTTAGATCCCGGCACCGCCGCTCATCCGTAGCCGTTCCTTGATGGGCCAGGCCGGTCAACCCGGACAGTCAGTCCCATCGGTGCCACAGCAGGTGCAGTGGCACCGAGCATCGTGGCCAGCCAAATAGAACCAGTGGGCACCGTGGCCTCCAGTGCAGCCCCCGGTGGGGGCTCTCTCGGTGGCTGGAGCTTCGGAAGCACCGTCAGCCTCCCTCTCCAGACCCCCTGAGGAAGGAGTTGGTGGGACATGCATCCTCGGCACCGTGCCCGGAGTCCGACCAGGTGGTGGACCCTCTGGTGCCGGCTGACACCCAGAGCACCGCGCCGGCCTCTTTGCCTCACCCAGAGGAGGTGATTGCAGCCCCGCCCCCTATGTCTCCCAGGAGGACTCTAGGGCCCACCAAGAACTCTTAAAGAGGGTGGCACTACACCTCCAGGCAGAGGAGATGGAGGAGCCCTCGGACTCCCTGATTAACGTGTTGTCCCCATGGGCACCGGGTAGGGTGGCCTTGCCTCTCCATGAAGGGGTGTCCTAAGATTTCAAATGCCCTGTGGCAAACACCGGCCTCATTGGCCCCATCTCTAAAAAGGCAGAACGTAAGTACTTTGTACCCACTAAAGGGGACAAGTACTTGTTATACCTACCTGGCGCCCAACTCCTTGGTGGTAGTCGGTCAACCATAGGGAACGGCGGGGTCAGCCAGTCCCGACCCCAAAGAACAAAGACTCTTGGAGACTGGACTTTTTCAGAAGGAAAATTTATTAATCTTCGAGCTTCCAGTACGAGTGACAAACCATCAGGCTCTCCTGGGCCAGTATGAATTCAATCTGTGGGGTTCCCTGCCTAAGTTTGAGGATTCCCTCCAGGAGCGCGATAGGAAGGAGTGTAAGGCGATAGGGAGGAAGGAACAGTGGCTGCTAGAGCGTCCCTGCAGGCGGCTTCGGATGCAGTGGACTTGGCTGCACGATCAATGGCCTCCACGGTGTCCATGAGACGGGCGTCGTGGCTCCTGCTCTCTGGGCTGTCCAGCGAGACGCAGTCTTCCATGCAGGGTCTCCCGTTTTATGGGAAAGCTGTTTGCAGAGGAAACAGATTCAAGGCTGCATGGCATGAAAGACTCCCGCACGACCTTCCAGACTCTGGGCCTCTATGTCCCAGTTCTGGCAAAACCTAAATTCAAGCTGCAGCAGACTTCCCCCCCGCTCCCCCCCAAGCCGCCCTCCCGAAGTATGAGGCGGCCATAAGAAGCAGCAGGACTATAAGAGACGCTCTCACAGGCAGTCTCAGCCTGCCCCCCAGCCTGGGTCCTCCAAGGGGAAGCAGGCGGGGAAAAGGCGTTTTTGACGGGATGCTCAGGGTCACCCCACCAGTCCTTATCAAGGATCTACCCCCAATAAAGCTTCCCTTCTCCAACTGGTTGTGTGCTTTCCTCCCCGAATGGTCGCGGCTGACCTCGGACCGATGGGTCCTCAACACCATTTCCCGGGGTTACACCAGTTTACCTCCTTCCTGCCCAACCACTCCCCCGCCCTCATTCTTCTTGGGGAACCCCTCACATGAAGCTCTGCTCGAGTAGGAGGGGGGATGGCTTCTAGGACTAGGAGCAATAGAGGCGGTGCCCAAGGAGTTCATGGGCAGGGGTACTACTCCCATTGTTTCCTTATCCCGAAGGTCAAAGGGGAGCTCAGGCCCATCCTGGACCTCTGAGGTCTGAACCAGTACTTGGTGAAGCTCAAGTTCCGCATGGTCTCCCTGGCCTCCATCATCCCCTCCCTGGATCCCAGGGACTGGTATGCTGTCCTCGATCTACAGGACGCGTACTTCCACATCCACATATTCAAGGGGCATAGACGCTTCCTCTGTTTCGTGGAGGGACAGAATTATTACCAATTCACGGTCCTTCCATTTGGTCTGTCCACTGCCCCCAGGGTGTTTACAAAATGCATGTCGGTGGTAGCGGCCTACCTCAGACGGCGGGGGGTCCAGATATTCCCCTATCTGGATGAGTGGCTTGTCAAGGGCACCTCCCGGTCGTGGGTGAGGGATCACATGGTGCTCCTCCTGTCCACTTGCACCGCCTTGGGCCTGTTGGTAAGCAACACCAAGTCCACATTAGTCCCAGTCGAACGCATAGACAGGTTCGAGACTCTGAAAGGCCTCATAGACTCAGTCACAAGGTTCTCGCTGACAACAGCCAGGGTTTGCCTGGAACTCTTGAGTCACAGGTCGGCGTGCACGTATGTGGTCCTTCATGCCAGACTCCAGACGAGGCCCCTCCAACACTGGTTGGCCTCGAAGTTCTCCCAGGCCACAGACAGGATGGACAAGGTCCTCACCGTGCCAGACTCTGTGATCGCCTCCCTACGGTGGTGGTCCGCCCCAAACAACATGCTCCAAGGGGTCCCATTCAGGGACAGGGCCCCATTATTGGAGCTGGTGTCCAATGCGTCAGACCTGGGTTGGGGGGCCCACATGGAAAACTTTCAGACCCAAGGTCTGTGGTTGGCTCAAGACCTGATCCTACATATAAACATCAAGGAGCTCAGGGTGGTTCGGCTGGCGTGTATGGCCTTATGTTCGCACCTAGAGAGCAAGGTAGTCAGGGTCCCCACGGACAACACGGCCTCGATATTCTATATCAACAGGCAAGGCGGAGCCTGATCCTTTTGTCTCTGCTGCGAAGCCCTCAGGCTGTGGGACTTCTGTATAGCCCACGACATCCACCTGAAGGCCTTCCACTTACTAGGCGCCGGGAATGAGAGGGCAGACCGCTTGAGCAGGGACTTTTCCTCGTAACACGAGTGGTCCCTCCACCCAGAAGTGGCCCACCGGCTCTTCCGAAGGTGGGGAACTCCCCAGGTGGACCTATTCGTGACTCAGCAGAACCGACGATGCCCCCGGTTCTGCTCTGGGGAGGACCTGGGGAGGGGTGCTGTCTCCGATGCCTTTCTCCTGTCCTGGTCAAGCCGGCTTCTCTATGCCTTTCCCCCATTCCCCCTTATCAGCAGGGTCCTGGAGAAGATAAATTCGGACAAGGCTTGGGTCCTCCTGATTGCCCCAGCGTGGCCCTGGCAGCGTTGGTATGGGACCTTCAAGGGCCTGGCAGTAGCTCCACCGTGGCCATTGCCGCTCTGCCCGGACCTGCGCTCTCTCAGGACCCAAGGCCGCCTCCTCCACCTCAACCTAGCGGCTCATGGTGTGGCTGCTCAGTGGTTAGGTGGAAAGGAACGGACGTTCTCAGACCAGGTTCAGCTTTCACCCTCCTTGAAAGTAGATGGCCCTCCACTCGCCGCGCTTATTTGGCGAAGTGGTCCCGATTTTCTAGATGGGCGGCGGACCAGGGCATCTCCCCGGTGACTGCCCCAATCCAGCTTATCCTTGATTACCTCCTCCACCTGAGGACCCAGGGCCTGGCGCCCTTGTCAGTCAGGGTGCACCTGGCAGCCATATTGGCCTTCCAGCCTCCAGTGCAAGGGCACACGGTATTTTCCCATGCTATGACTGGCCAGTTCCTTAATGATTTGGACTGTCTTTTTCCGTATTCTAGACCCCCAGTCCCACAGTGGGACCTAAACCAGGTATTGGCTCGTCTCACGGGGGCCCCCGTTTGAACCACTGGCCATGTGCTCCTGGTCTCACCTCTCGTGGTCTTCCTGGTTGCAACCACATCAGCCAGGTGAATCTCGGAGCTCAGGGCCCTGACCTCTGAACCGCCATACACGGTCTTTCATAAGGACAAGGTCCAGCTCCGCCCACACCCCACGTTCGTCCCGAAGGTGGTCTCCGCCTACCACATAGATCAGGACATTTTTCTACTGGTCCTCTGCTCCAAGCCTCACGCGTCCAGTGAACAGCACCATCTCTACGTGCTTGATGTGCAGCAGGCTCTGGCTTTCTATCTCAAGCAGACTAAGCCGTTCAGAAAGTCCTCCGCAACTGTTCATTGCCTCGGCTGAGCGTGCGAGGGGCCAGACGATTTCACTCAAAGGCTGTCCAATTGGATCACTTCGTGTATTCGTTCCTGTTATGAACTGGCGGGTGTTTCCTGGCACCCATTGTGAGGGCACACTCGACTTGGGCACAAGCCTCGTTGGCTGCCTTTATGGCCCAGGTCCCCATCCAGGACATTTGTAGGGCCGCCAAGTGGTCTTCAGTTCACACGTTCACCTCGCACTATGGTCGTCCCCCAGACCAGGGATGACGCCGGGTTCGGCAGGGCTGTCCTCCATCCTGGGAACTTGTAAACTCCTATCCACCTCCAACAGATATAGCTTGGAATTACCTATTGTGGAATACACATGAGCAATCACTCGAAGAAGAAAAGACAGTTACTTTTTCCATAACTGGTGTTCTTCGAGCTGTGTTGCGCATGTCCATTCCACATCCCACCCTCCTTCCCCTCTGTCAGAGTTGTCTGGCAAGAAGAACTGAGGGTGGGGGGAGCGCGCAGCTCCCCTTATATCACGCCAGGCAGGCACCACTCTAGAGGTTGTGGGGGGCGTTCCCCCCTACGGGTACTGCTAGGGGAAAAACTGCTTGGCGAGCAGGCACACCTACTGTGGAATAGACATGAGCAACACATCTCGAAGAACACCAGTTACAGAAAAGGTAACTCTCTTTTTCTTTCCCTTTCCCTCCAGGTAGCTGTTCAGTAACTTGTGATACAATCTTCTTGTTTTCTCTGGAAAGTTCATTGTGCAGCATTGCTCCTAAAATACAAAATATCAAGTGACAGAGGGTCCCCTCCCTTTGGCGGATGTGCAGTAAAAGTAATTTCTGTTCAGTTTAGAATTTGTGTTTTTCCTTCAAACCACTCAGTCCTGGGTCTAGGAATGGTAGGGACATAACATTAGGCAATAAGATTTAGAATGCAGTGGTTGGAATGGGTTATTGAGGGGAATGAGATCAATCTAAGAGGAAGGAAGGAAAGAGAAGAATTAACTGAACCACACAAATTTGAATGCACAAAGGTGTATGTATGACACACAAAACCAGAGCCTGAATAACCTCTGTGTACAGAAGTTCCTAGTAAGGCACAAATCAATGAAAATATTTTAACCCTTTGAGAAATAGTTATCTGTTCTTACTTAATCAGATCTGCAGTACCAACACTTGTTTCACGCATAAGATGTAGTATATCTAACATCAAGTGTAGCATATTATTGTAATAGCTGGTACATCCTGTAGTTTGCAGTTGTAGGGAGTTGGGCTCTCCCAAATTGGTCTTTTCCATCTCTAATTATTTGGATCCTGTATTAGTTGTCTTTGTTTGCACATGAAAATAATTGCAATATTTTGATAAGTAATGCTTTCTATAATTCTATAGAGTTCATTTGTTTCATCTTGCTGTATGGTTGAGGTTTTGATTGGCAATCATATCCATTTCTGCTGCCTGTTTTTTGTGGCGTATTTAGGAAGACTAAAAGCTTTAATTATAACTTGGATTAGGAATTCCAGTGAGTGCAAGATGGTAGATTGAAAACTGTTTTTGTTACCTCAGCAACATGTATGGGTGGTACATTTTAAACTACTTGGATGAAAAGGTTCATAACCATAGCACTGAACCTCATAAAAGTGCATGCTTGACTGAGGCATGGGATTTTGCGCTAACTCACCTGCCAACATCTTAAATTTTAATGCAGTAAATGCTTCTGAAGGACAGACAATTTGAAATGATAGCAGCTTGTTCAGTTTTGCTTAAGAGTTTCATTAGCTATTGTTGTAGGACACTAATAAGTGGAAGCGACAATTAGATTTTAGTATTCAGAGTTCTTAGCAGTAACTGCTGCATTTTGTCCTTGAACCAAACTGAGTAAACAGTGAAGACTTCTGGGACTAAATACTCTGATTTGTTTCTTTCTCTTTGGCTATATCTGCAGTAAGAAGGGGGCTATTGCAGTGATTTTAATTACCAAGCATTAATATGGGTAGTTTTTGGTGGTGGGGTGTGTGTGTACACAAACAGATTTGATGGAAAAGTTCCCCCCAGTAGTATGTCAGATTAGTCCATTTTACATTGTGTATCCTCAAAAATACTCTATCTCCATTGACTTAAGAGCAAACCTGCCTTGGAATTGTGAATCTAGTGTCCTCTCTAATTTCTCCTTGTGCACTAGAAAGTATGAATTGTGAAGCATTGATTTTTAATTCAGTTTAAGATCTGGGAATTGGCCATGATTCTGTTGATCTTGCAAAATGAAACTACTTGGTTTAAAATCTGTCAGGTAGTGAATTAAAAGCATAGGCACATGATGAAGCATATGGCTGTCCATATGTCAGAAGTGCCTGGCTCTGTGCTTGTTCAATTCTGGGGCGGGATGAATTGCTTAAGGCACCCTGGCATCCTTCAGTTGTCTGTCAACAAAACTTGCTAAATCTCAATACTGTAATTATAGTACATCTGCTATCTCGGTTCAGAAGCAGTGCGGAAAGCAGGTGTGATTTCCTTCCCCCTCCCCCCTCAAAATGCAGACTCCCACGATTTACGCTCGTTCAGAAGTCAATTTCTTTTCCTTTCCCCCCGCCCCCCCACTTCAGTTCATCAGAACTGGTAGGGAGTAAATGGAAATAAAGCCAGCATCTTTTCTTTTGCTACTCGTGATTGCCAGATACCATTGCAATGTATTTAGTTTCTGCATTCTAAAGTACCTTCTCGTTTTTTCTCTCTGCTCAAGCGGTTATGCTAATGGGGTATTAGAATAAATGTATGCATGTCGGTTTACTTCTGAAATAGTTGTATCAAATGTATATAGTATAAATTCAATGGTTAAATCATTTGAAACAGTATGTATGTGGATAAACATTTTCAGTATTGCCACCCCAGATGTTGAAAGTCGTGAAACTGTCTAATCATGAGTAAGGCTACGTTTTAGACACAGGTATTTTAGTAAAAGTCATGGACAGGTCATGGGCAGTAAACAAAAATTCTGGCCCGTGACCTGTCCATGACTTGTACTATATACCCCTGACTAAAACTTGGGGGTAGGGGTGCTGTGGGGGCGGGGCAGTTGGTGGGGCTGGCAGGCTCCCTATCTGGCTCCGCACCTCCCCAGAAGCGGCGACATCCCCCTCCCTCAGCTGCTAGGTGGAGGTATGGTCAGGCAGCTCCACGCACTGCCTCTGCTCTGAGCGCTGGCTCCTGCTCCCAGCCCTGAGCCCCCTCCTGTGGCATTACACCACATATTCTTCATAGTAATATTTTTATGATACGATTATGGCATAACTGTAGTGTATTTTGTGCAAGATGAGGCATGTGAGATATTGAAAAGGTTATAATTTATTGAATATGATTATCCTGTTTATATGCATGTATCATTTTGGTATCTGAAGTTAGGAATATTGTTTATGCATCTATTACAAATGTGTTTACACCTGGGAAACGCCCACTAGGTAGAATGCAATCAGTCTAGATGGCTGTCTTGGGAGGGCCATTAGGGCGAACAGTAGGTTTTAGAAGATGCTAATCTCCCACTGGGGAACCTTCCTGAGCATGCTACAAACAGCCTCTGAGTCATGGCTGCTGAGTCCCTACTGGGGCATGTGAGCAAGTCACCTGGTACTGGACTCCATCATAGAATACCAGTGTTTTTCCACTGAAAGGCATGAGAATTAAAGTTGGAGACAAAGGGTTCCCACCATATGCAAAAGCTATTTAAGGCAGGGGAGTGGCACCATCATGGTTCTTCACTGAATCCCTGCCCAAAGGAGATGCTTAGAAACAAAGCCTGGACTAGGGGAGAAGGGCTGAACCCAGGCTAGAGGGATTTCTAGCCTATGAAAGGAATACCTGGAGTTTTGAGCTGCAAGCAATTGCAGTTTGCCCTCAAGAATCTCTGCAAACTGCCTAAAACAACAGTTATGGTGAGAATTTGCTACTCATATCCAATTTTGTTAGTATGTTAAGCTTAGATTGCATTTTTGTTTTATTTGCTAGGTAATCTGCTTTGATCTGTTTGCTGTCCCTTATAACCACTTAAAATCTATCATTTGTAATTAATAAGCTTTGGTTTTGTTTTGTCTAAAGCCAGTGGGTGGAAATCATAACTGGGGTCAGAAAGCTGTTGCATATCTTCTTCCACTTTGAGGGAGGGGGTGAATTTCATGAGCTTATGCTGTACAGTTCTCTGTGCAGTGCAAGATGGTATAATTTAGTGTGTACCCTCCAGAGGGGGTGTGCGCCTGTGAAGCTGATTAGTGCCCTAGCTGTATAGCCTTCCCATGCAGGGGCTGGTCAGAAATCCTGTCTGCATGTTACAGCTGGGTGTGTCCCTACCTGTGTGCTGGTGAAAGTGAGAGACCAGGAGCATGTCTGCAGCTTGTCACAGCATTACTGGGTGAGTGGGAACCCAGGCTGGTGGGTTGGCAGGCTCAGTGGCAACCCCAGTTCCAGGTGGCACCTTGGCAGGGGGGGACCCATCACACCTCCCATACCCAAACTCCTGCTGCTGCTGGGTGACCCGAGACTGCCCCAACAGCAGCCAGCCGCACTGGCCGCTGCAGACATCATGAAGGTCCCAGAAAGTCATGGAATCCGTGACCTCCATGACAAACTCTCAGCCTTAATCAAGAGGTGTTTAAAAGAACTATAAATACATATTTGTTTTGTTTAGTTTTCCTTTCCCTCCCCACCCCTCCTTTGGAGAAAAGCTACCCACCCCAAAGTGTGAGTTTTCCCAAGGCAAAATTCACATACAAATATGTGGGCATTGGCACTCTCCCTCTATACCCCCCTCTGCTGACACTACTGTCTCTTTCCCCTCTCCATCTCCCTCTTAGCTCACCCAGGCTTCTGTATAGATATAACTATAAAAAGAGCAGTGTTGGAAAAGTTAGTTATTGGTCTTTGAATTAGACCCTTAAATGTTCAAGTTAAATAGATCATAGAATAGATCATAGAATATCAGGGTTGAAAGGGACCTCAAGAGATCATCTAGTCCAACCCCCTGCTCAAAGCAGGACCAATCCCCAATTAAATCATCCAACAGATTTTTGCCTCATATCCCTAATTGGCCCCCTCAAGGATTGAACTCTCAACCCTTGGTTTAACAGGCCACTGCTCAAACCACTGAGCTAAATAAAACACAGCTAGCTCTAACTTGGCTCCCATCTCCCCCAATTCAGAATCCAGCTGTCCCATTTGTGGATTTATGTAGTTAGCTGTAATTGTCTAGTTTAACTTGCAAAAATGGTCATTTAATTGTTCATACGATTTCAATATATCTTTGTATATCCGAGCTCTGCTTTCTCCCTAGATGTATTTTTACACTTGGAATATTTTGGATCAGTCTCTTATTAGTTATTCTTTAGAAAAGAATTGCTAATCAAGAGCATAAGGATTGCCATACTAGGAACATTGATCTGTTGTTCATCCAGTCAAATGTCTTGTTTCCAACAGTAGCTAATGTCATATTCTTAAAAGCTGGAAACAATCACATTCTGTATTTAGATGTGCCCCTCTTTTTATATAATTTGATTTAAGTTTCTTTGGGTGAGGACCATGTCTTGCTTTTTTGCATATAAAGCACCACGAACACTTACCCAATATTACGAAATGTATATAGTCCCATAGAGTATTTCTTTTGATTCCCAACTTGTGATCTGGTTATACCATGAAACATAAGCCTTAATGAATGGCCTTTAAATAGCTTCCCCCTAGCTATAGAAGAGCAGGTGCTACTCTTTTTATATAGTATCATTTTTCCTAATGTACCTCATTATGGGGACACGTAGATTAAATAGGGTCTTCCAACCCTGGGTTTAAATAGCCAGAAGGAGAGGGTAAGAGAAGGTTGGAAGACCCAAAACTGGATGGATGGATGTTCTACAAAAGGATTTCAGGAGTTTACAAGGAACTGCTTTAAGACAGAATGGAATGGAGGGGAGAGACTCAGAGCTGACCCCAGACAGATGTCCTGAGACAGGAGTAGTCAATAGACCGACCACCAGACACTTTTGAATGGACTGCAAAACATTTTATTTACTTATCATTATTGTTATTGTGGTGTGGAAAAATGTTTCTCTGGAGTCTATACCTTGACCAAGAAATTTGGACCTTGACAAAAAATACACTACCTCGATCTAAGGCTAAGAAGAGTAGATTAAGAAGGAGAACTTGATCAGCATTCTTTATATTTACTCTTTCTCATGTAACTTCTTTTCTAAACCAAATTGCCTTTGATCATAGTGAATATTTGTATAGTGATTTGAAAGTGTAAATTGGATATGTAAATACTAAGCATGTAAATACTTCCTCCTGTAGAAGCCATAGATGACCCTTGTTGCCCATCACTTTTGTTCCTCCTCTTGGGACCGTTTCAATTTCTGCTGTGTCTCTTTTGAGCTGAGTTAACAACCCAAAGTGAGTGCAGAGTTCACAGTGGGGACACATTGCCATTATATGCTGCTGTATTAAAACTGAAACTCTGTTAACTGAACGGGTATGATGAATATATCCCCAGAGGGTTGACTCTAGCTCTCTGGTCCTGCAGAGCCCAAAGTCCTCAGGAGCTAACTGGCCTTGGGGAAGATGGAATTCTCTCTAATTGTGGGGAGGTAGCCTAGAAGGCTTTGAAGTCCAAGCTTGGGTTTCCCTGCAGACTTTAAAGACTACTGGGCTGGCTCCTCCAGTTACCCAAAATTTCTGGAATTCTCTGAGACCTCTGAATAATTTGGATTGTGAAGGTCTGTAATGGCATAGCTTCTCCCCTATGCCAAATCATGCACTTCTTACTTAAGCACAATTCCCGTTGATTTCAAAGACAGTTCTGCTAGCCTAAGGACTGCAGGATTTTGTCTCATGTTATTCTGCATTCTGTATTTACAGCAAAATGTCTTCTGTTGTTTTTTACCACAACTGCATGCTGAGCAAATACCTTTTTTCCACTTTCTAAAAACACCTCTCTCTTTTCCTAAGAGGTTCTATGTGTACAGTTAGATGTAACTGTTTCTATCTGTTGCATTACTTTGCATTTGTGTGCACTGATGTTAATCTGCACAATTTCCCGTCAAGCATTTTTCATAGTCCTCCCTAACCATAGAACAACATAAAATATTACCCCCTCAAAGGTTTTCCCATCTCACTATTCATCACCACTTTGGAATCATTCATATATAGCTATTATATTAGTAAACATATAATTATAACACAGTTAATTTTTATCTTTGGGTAATGCCTATTAGGCTCACATTTTTAGATAAGGGGGTCTGTAAATTAATAGTATCCCCCCCTAATCAGAAAAAATGTAATAGGAATGTTAAGAGTGCAACCTTATCAGGACAATACCCTGACTTCCCCATCAAGTATAGCTCTACATGGAGAGTAACCTTAAGTAATTACTATGACTTACAATTCAATGTCTTCTCTGCCTCACATCCATTCCTGAACATTCTCTTTTTTTAAACTCACCTGTTCATAACTTCTTTGCTCTCAGTTTACAGAAGTTCTGTATTTAAGTCAGTATTTCAGTCTTTACTTTCCTTTATTTATGGTTAGATCAAGAGCAATGACATTTGCTAGAGGAAGCGCTGACCATTAAAAATGGGAAACTGTAATATAAGAAGACTGAGCTCATATGGAAATACTGAAAGTGTGATATAGTCTTTCTGAATAATTACAACCAATCAAATGGACAAGACAATAAAGACCTCCATCAAGGTAGATACTGAATTTGGCTTTCAGTAGGAACTGAATTATGCCCTTAAGCAATATATACTATGTGAAATTAGCTGAAAGGCTGATGTCAAGTTTGAATAAGAATGATTAAAAGAAAAATAAAGCTTAAAATCAAGTATTTGTTTTGAGTGTGGAGAAGAGCAAGAGGAAAGAAGAAAAGACAAGTAAAAGAAGGGGACACAAGGAGGCAGTGACAGATCTTGTTTACTGAGAAATTGCATGCCTTTGTTCATACAAATAATAAAATGCCCAGTTTTATGGCTTGATATTCAAATCTATTGCAATGTACTTCTGTTTATCACGACTCTATTTTAGAGTACATATGATCAGGGTCTCTGTGCTAGTTTAGGGACAGAAGAAAATACCATAAACAGATGCTTCTCTGAGATTTACGGACTTACTGTAATGCGCAAAATTCTCCAAATCCAAAAGTACAGTGGAGTTGCATTATACACACATTTAACTTACGCAAATTCAACTATACACGTGCAATGAGTGTATGCCCTGATGCTGTTCCCTCAGTCAGTCTCCGTTCCTGTGTGCCTCTCATAGTGTGAGCATCTCACCATGCTGAGTGTGATTCTAGTGTTTAAAGAAACATATTTTTCATACAACATGGCCCCTAAACGCAAGCCAACTACTTCATCTTGTGCTCAACCAAAGAAATAGCGATCTGTTCCAGCACTGGAGGAAAAACTGGCGGTGTTGGACTTAGAGATACGGTATGTCGGTCTCCAACATGGCGCGTAAATATGGCCGCAACGAATCTGTGCCATCAAGATTCGAGAGAGAGAAATTCATCAAGCTGTGGGATCAAGTGCTCCAATAACTGGTAAGGTGACCAGCCAGGTGCGTGATAAGACTTTAGTGAAGACTGAAAAGGCATAAAACTTATGGCTGGAAGACATGAACCGTAAATGTGTACCTATTGATGACAACACGTTGCGAGAAAAGGCTCTTAGCCTCTATGCGCTGTTCAAACCTCCCGCCGAAGAGGGACAGCCTTCTGATGAGAAGGAATTCAAAGCCAGCCAAGGTTGGCTAAACAGTTTTAGGAACTGCTTCAACCTCAAAAACGCGCAAACTACTGTTGAAGCTGCATCTGCCGATGAAGAGGCAGCAAAAGCCTACCCCGAACAATTAAAGAAAATCATAGAAGAAAAGGGCTATTTTCTGGAACAAGTTTTTAATGCTGACAAGACTGGGCTCTTCTGGAAAAAAATGCCCAACTGCACTTATATTTCGAAATAAGAAAGACAAGCTCCTGGCTTCAAAGCTAAAGACCGTGTGACTGTTTTGTGGTAATGCAACTGGGCATTTAATAAAGCTGGGCTTGCTCTACAGGGCTGCAAATCCCCATGCCCTAAAAGGCAAGAACAAAAATCTCTTACCTGTGTTCTGGCAATCAGATAAAAAGGCTTGGGTGACAGCAGTATTATTCCTGGATTGGTTCCAAAAGTGTTTCATTCCAGAGGTCAGGCAGTACCTCAAAGAGAAAGGACTTGACTTTAAAGTGTTGCTGATCGTAGACAATGCTCCTGGCTACCCTGAGGCACTCCGGTTTGCGCATAACAATGTTGAAGTCGTCTTTCTCCCCCAACCACCTCCAACCTCTCGACCAAGGCGTGATTCGCTGTTTCAAGGCCACGTACACGAGGCTTATGTTCTCACGGACACCTAGAACTATGGATGCTGATCCCAATCTTAATGTGATGGAGTGTTGGAAGTCCTTCAACATTGCCGATTGCATCACTTATATTAAACAGGCAATGGATGCAATCGAGCCTGAAACAGTTAATGCATGTTGGCAAATCCTATGGAAAGAATGTGTGAAGGATTTTAAGGGTTTCCCGACCATTGACAAAGAAGTGAAATGCATTGTTCAGGTGGCCAGGCAAGTGGGTGGTGATGGCTTCGTTGAAATCCTTGAGGAAGAAATTGAAGAATTGAGAGCCATAGAGAAACATTGACTAATGAAGAATTAGAGGAACTGATAAAATCATCTAAAGAAGATGAAGATGACGACGATGAACAGGAAGAGCGAGCAAGTTGGAATCTTCATAAATTTGCTTTAGTGTTCCAAGCAGCGAAACACTTGAATGATTTAATTTCTGAATACGATCCCTCTATGGACCAAAGCCTCAAAATCACACGTCGTATTACGGATGATTTGAGACCATATCAAGAAATGTTTGAGCACCTCAAGAGACAACAGCAACAGTTGCCAATCATATTTTTTCAATAAAAAACAACTGGCAGCAGATGAGCCTAGCCCATCATCTCCTGGATCAACATCAAGCCCTGATGACCCCGCGCCCCCCCCTCCAATAGTGTCATTGTCGTCGTAGACTACCATGAATATCTAGGATGAATGGTGAGTGGTTAGGTTTACTGTTTTCCTTTTTTATTCTTTCATTCTTCCATCTCTCTCTCTCTCTCTCTTTTATGTAATTAAAAATACAGTACTGTAAAATTATATTTTGCATATGTACTCTTTAATGTATACAGTAATGTACAGTATATATTATACAGTTAGACATATTACTGTACAGGGTTATATACTGTACACAAAACCATGTATACTGTACTTTATGGGCGATTTAAGGGATTTTCAAGGGTAATTTTGACTGTACGCGATTTTCGCCTTATGCGCTGACTTTAGAACCTAACCCCTGCGTAAGATGCGACTCCACTGTTTAATAAAAACTTCATTACCTAAACATTTTACAACTCTGGAGGCTCTTCCAAAGCTGTGTGTATGAATATGTACTTGAAATGGATGCCAAGGAACCAGATGCTGCTATTTAATTTTTAAAAAGCAAGAGAAATCACATTACCATGAACTAAGAGGGAGTAGGAGGGACTTGCAACTGATACTTTGGACTTTTAAAGGGATCTGTTAATTTGTTTAGCCTTTTTTGCTTCCTTCTTGTTAGATTTACTCTGTCCTAATTTGACTGAGACTTGACCTGTAGTAGCAATTTATATCAGTATAACTGTGCTCAGAAGGGTGGAAAATCCACACCCCTGAGTGATCCATTTTCACTGACCTCACTCCTGGTGTAGACAGTACTATGTCGACAGAAGGGCCTTCTGTTGTCGACATAGCTACTGCCTCTTGGGGAGGTGAATTACATACTCCAATGGAAGAAGCCCTCCCCTTGGCATAAGCAGCATCTTCACTGAAGCGCAATAGCAACCAAAGCAGCTGTACCACCGCAGCATTTTAAGGGCAAACAAGCCCCGAGTCGTAAACACTGAATTTGGACTTTGAAGTATAGGACAACAGAGTGGAAATGCAGATTAAAAACCTTGTTTGCTTCTGTATTGATTGATTGCTGCTGACCAGACAGGAGAGAACTTTCTGTGGCTGCTTCAGGCCACAGGGACTAGAAACGAAACGAAAATAATATTGGGGTTACTTAAGGATTTGAAAAAAAAAAAAGTATTTTGTGTATAATACTGAACATATGTTAAAAATGAAAAACTGGCATTTAGTATTGTGATTTTCCTTTTCATTAGGTAGTTATTTAAGTTTTAAGTACTACGAATCTGAATGTGATTACATTTACACTGGTGTAAATAAGGATTAGCTCCATTAAAGTTAGTCATGTTGTCTTGGTGTATAACTAATGTGAGATCAGAATCAGGCCATCTGTGTTCCAATGTACTTTGAATGTAAGTATTACCACATACAGTGATTCCTTCAGTTTTATTTTTGTTATATGGGGCCGGGGTGAGGGGAGTACTCTTACCTAAGGCCTAATCCTGCACTCCTCACTCAGGCAAAATTTCTGTTATCTTCAGTGGGAGTTCTGCCTGGGTGAGGAGCATAGGATTAGGCCTTAAACCAGACATCTTTGAGGATGTTTATGAAGGCATGGGTCTCCAATTTTAAATGCTACTCACACAGGAACACTAAAAATAAATACAACTATACTTAGATCAGAGTGTTTTTCCTATATTCTATAAATTTGAACGTTTGTCTCTCCTTCCGAACCCCAGACTAAGGCTTTCTTTCTGAATAGAAATAAAATGTTCCAGATCTTGCAATGGAGGGCTTACTTTTTCAGACTGCATAGCTCAGATTCATGGCATATGTCTCAAGAGCTATGGTTGGCTGGAGCAGTTTTATGCTATATTTCAAATATTTTAAAGAAACCCATTGCTGAGTGCGTGTGCCTTCTGACATACTTTAAGTGCTGATACTGTGCTCAATGCTGTACAAAACATACCCTAATCCATGCTAGCTAGCCTGGATTGAAAGCACCATTAAACTCAGGTTACAAGTTTTTGTGTGTAGATGGGAGATGGATTAGGTGCAGCACCCTGATTATTTTGGTTAGAGTAGACCAGGGATTGGCAACATTTGGCACGCGGCCCACCAGGGTAAGGACCCTGGCGGGCCGGGCCGGTTTGTTTACCTGCCGCGTCCGCAGGTTCAGCCGATCAGAGCTCTCACTGGCCGTGGTTCGCCGCTCCAGGCCAATGGGGGCGTAGGGAAGCGGCAGTCCGCACATCCCTCAGCCCGCGCCGCTTCCCTCCGCCCCCATTGGCCTGGAGCGGCGAACCACGGCCAGTGAGAGCCGCGATTGGCCGAACCTGTGGACGCGGCAGGTCAACAAACTGGCCCGGCCTGCCAGGGTGCTTACCCTGGTGGTCTGCGTGCCAAAGGTTGCCGATCCCTGCAGCAGAGTTTTGTATGCTCAAGTTCAGAAAGTACTCTTTAATTATACTCATCGAGAATTCATAACCCCCTTGTAAGCACTTCACACTACCACCTGGGAGCAGAGTTTATACCCAGTGAGACTTTTCTTTAGTCTCAGGAATACACAAACAGCATATAAAAGTTTTTATGTAGAAGTATACAGCATATGAAGTAACCTTTAGCGAGACCATTCCTTTAAATGCTCAGCCTCATGACCTCTTGTTTCAAGTTTCTTCCTTTATCTTCCCTGTGGCACACAGTTGGCTGCTTGTGTATTTTGTCTCAGCACAATTATCATCTGGGAGTCAAAATTCTATCTTATGCTCAAAATACTGAATCTTCTCTGGGCCTCAGAGTCAAACCTAGTAAAAGGGAAAGCCTTCAGCAGACTTTGATTTATCTTAAACTTGTTTGCCCGCTGACATAATTGACGCTGTTCAGAGGAAATGGAGATCCCATAGAAGATTCTATAGATATGGATGATGAACAGGAGATGCTATTGCAGAAGTTCTTGTTCTGACTGACCTTTCAATTGGTTATGGAAATGAGCCAGGATGAGTCTGCAGTAGCTTCAGATCCTTCTAAGATGGGCTGAAAAACATTTTTAGTCAATTAAAGAAGTTAATAGAACTGGAAACATATCCAAGAGCAGTTAGTGGTACGCTAAACAATTTGTCTTCTGGATCTGCTGTAAGTGGGTTTTCCAGGCCAAATCCTCAGCTGGTGTGAGTGAGCACAGCTCTGCTGGTATCGTCTACTAGATGGAGATCTGGCCCTCTGTTGTTAGGCCTGTTCAGCCTATCTGGGACATTAGGAGATTCTGTGACAAATTGAAGGGAAAATTCAGTAATAGACATTAGTGTTTTCCATTCCCTAGATTTACAAATTGTTGTACATGTTATTAATAGCTTTAATCTCCCAGGCTTCCCTGAACAAAAGGTTAAGTCTAATCATTCTGACACACCCCTGACACACTGTGCTTATAGCTGCCTAAATGAAGGTCTCTCTAGGCTTGGTTTCTGAAAGGTAGGCCTAAAAAGAAATTCAAGACATACTCTTGAATTAGAAAATTACCCACCACCATCAATATCTGTCATAGGAAACAAACGAGTCTTAACATGTTTTGTTTCTACAGGTTTAGTACTATTTCAGGTTGGAGAAAAGTCATGTCTCATGCACCTTAAAATTGACAGTCAATGGTAATTGGAACTGTAAAGTTCCACTTGATCCTGATATTTTTTTTGTAATGTGTGAGTGTTTAAGAAATCATTCCTAGAATCTAAGTGTGGCATTAACAGCAATACATGTGTAAACATTTTAACTGTTGGCACTTGATACTACAACAGGATTTAAAAGAGAACTAGATAAATTCATGGAGGTTAAGTCCATTCATGGCTATTAGCCAGGATGGGTAAGGAATGGGGTCCCTAGCCTCTGTGTGTCAGAGGGTGGAGATGGATGGCAGGAGAGAGATCACTTGATCATTACCTGTTACGTTCACTCCCTCTGGGGCACCTGGCATTGGTCACTGTCGGTAGACAGGATACTGGGCTGGATGGACCTTTGGTCTGACCCAGTATGGCCGTTCTTATGTTGATTAAATATGTGTCCATTATCTCAACGTGTAGCATAACTTGGATATGATTAAATCTTTTATGGCTTCTATATATTTTTTGGGCACAAGTACATATTTGGATTGAGCTTGAAAAACAAGACTCCAAGTAAAATGTTGAGAGAAGAAGAATAAAAAATGTGTCTAAAGCAAGGGGAAGAGAATGAAATTGATCTGAGTGGCCTAGATTAATAAAGTCTCTAAAGATGGTTTGAAGAAAAGGAAATCCAACTGAAAAAGTTAAGATAAAAGGAAATGGGGAGTTGCATTGTTAACACTGCTCTACAGACAAAATGCTTCTGAAATAAATGTAGTCAAACTTTACTAATTCTGGGTCACTGAGAACGAAAATGATGCGTAAAATTGTTGATTGGCTCTAGTTTTCAAAATATGCTATTGGGTCAGTATATACGAGCCTTGACTTGGGAATGGCGGAGGATAAGTGAGTTATAAAGGGAAGGGATCTCAATTTAAACCAGAAATGACTAAAATACATCTTTGACTGGATCTATGAATAAATCTATGACTGGGTTTGGACAGTACTTGCTTTTTAGGCAAAACAATGAATGATGCAATCTGAAGCTGGTATTGTGTCATACATGATATGAATTGCATCATGTTATTCCTAGAAGTCATGGATGATGCAATCATAACGAAGCTTACATCACTCTGCTAGACAAATTGCCCTATATCAGCTCTAGAAATCATACAGTGTCGTGCTCTCTTATTGGTCAATGTTTGATTTTGCTAAGGGACACATTTCTGTTTAGCCAAAGAGCAGAGATGCCTCGTACTTGCGTGAACAGTGCAGATAACTTCTGCTATGTTTGTGGTGAAGTGACTTTTGCATCACAAAAGCGCAGTATAACCACAATGGTTAAGAAAGCCTATCACCTTTTTTTTGGCTGCAAAATTGGAGATCAGGACAAGAGGTGGGCCCCACACATATGCTGCAACACTTGTGCAACAAATCTTCGCCAGTGGTTGAACAGGAAAAGGAAATCTATGCCTTTTGCAGTGCCAATGATTTGAGGAGAGCCAACAGATCATACCAGCAATTGTTACTTCTGCATGGTGCCTCTAGTTGGGAAAGGTGTGTCAAAGAAGAAAAAGTGGACTGTGCATTATTCAAACATTCCATCAGCTATACGCCCAGTACCCCACGGAGAAGAACTGCTGGTTCCTGATGCACCAGAATCATTCTCACTTGAGTCAGACAAGGAAGAGGATGAAACTTCTGGTCCTGAACCATCAATGTCACAGGACCCACGTTTTCTCCCATCCTCCTCCTCTGAACCACACCTCATAACACAAGGTGAACTGAATGACCTTGTCAGGGATTTGGAACTACCCAAGAGTAAGGCAGAGCTGTTGGGCTCCAGACTACAACAGTGGAATCTCCTGGCAGGTGATGTTAGGGTTTCCATGTTCCATGACCGTCAAAAGGATCTTGCCCCATTCTTATTCATGGAAGGTGATCTTGTAGCCTGCAACAACATCAATGGTGTGATGGCAGCCCTCAACATCGTTCACGATCCAGATGAGTGGAGACTGTTCATTGATTCATCGAAGACGAGTCTTAAAGCTGTTTTACTGCATAATGGCAATGTTTTGCCATCAATTCCAGTTGGTCATGCAGTCCATACGAAGGAAACCTATGACAACATGAAACAACTTTTGAGGTGCATAAACTATGACCAACATCAGTGGCAGCTTTTGGCAATTTGAAGGTTGTTGCTCTCTTGCTTGGTCTGCAGACTGGATACAGAAAGTACTGCTGTTTTCTCTGCGAATGGGATAGTCGTGCAAGAGATTCCCACTACATCAAGAAAGATTGGCTACTGCGACAGTCATTGGAGCCTGGGAGGAAAAGTGTTCAGCATCCACCACTTGTTGAATCAAGGAAGATTTTGTTACCACCCTTCCACATCAAGCTGGGTCTGATGAAGAACTTTGTCAAGGCCGTTGACAAAACACAAGCAGCTTTCAAGTACCTCCATGGAAAATTTCCAAGGTTAAGTGAAGCTAAGATAAAGGAAGGTGTCTTTGTTGGTCCTCAGATTGGTGAACTTCTTCAAGATGATGCATTTGACCATGCACTGCGTGGCAAGGAAAAGACGACATGGAAAGCCTTCCAGTTAGTGGCAATAAATTTTCTCGGAAACAACAAGGCAGACAACTACAGGTTGTTGGTGGAAAACCTCCTCAAGGCATACAAAAGCCTTGTTTGCAACATGTCACTAAAGATACATTTTTTGCACTTTCATCTAGCTTTTTTTCCACTGAACTGCGGAGCAGTGAGCAGCGAGCGATTTCACCAGGACATTGCAACAATGGAGGAACGCTATCAGGGCAAATGGAGCCCATCAATACTTGTAGACTATTGCTGGACAGTGACAAGAGATGCTCCATTTAATGAATACAAGAGACAAGCCAAGAAGCGCCGAGTAGACACTGAATAGGACTAAACTACCCTGTTTCCCCGAAAATAAGACATCCTCCGAAAATAAGGCCTACTTACAGTTTTGCCTCTCGTTGTAATATAAGGCATCCCCCCGATAATAAGACCTCCCCGATAATAAGGCATCCACCGATAATAAGGCATTTTTCATTTCTGAAAAATAAGACATCCCCTGAAAATAAGACCTAGCGCATCTTTGGGAGCAAAAATTAATATAAGACACTGTCTTATTTTCGGGGAAACAGGGTATATACATAATAGCTTTTTGCCTTTTGTTTCAGAATACATTTTATTTATATAACCCTTTTGCTGATTTTTAACGTGTTACATAAACAGGACAGGTGAAATATTATCATGTAAAGCAACCATAAACACCTGAAAAGACCTAGGTTTACAATTTATGATTAAAACTCTATCATCTACACAATATACATAGACATAAAATGTAGAAACTTAAATATCTTAGAAACAGTAGCCAATCAGTTGTTTTAATTGTCATATTTGAATTCAGCACATCAAAATACAGAATAAATAGCATATTTTATCTCTGAAGCAGACGACTTCTCAAAAATTGTAGACCAGTGTAATTGATGATTCATCACTTGCCAAATTCATTATGTATCTGAGAGGAAAAAATACATTGTAACTTTTCAAATCCAGAAAAGGAGGGAAATGCAGAGTGTGCTGAAAAATGGATTCTGCTATAGTTGAAGTATAAGAAAGAAGCATTTTGTGTTTGTGCCTTTTTCTTTCAGTGCAGGATTCAGAAAATGAGAATAAATTAAAAATTGAAATACCACATGATGGATTATTAGCATAGCCTCTAGTTCTACTTTGAGGCTAGTCAGTATTTGGATAGAGGACAAGAAGCAAGTGTTTGTTGTTAATTTAAAAGTTTAATCTTGGTTCTTGACATCCTGAAAATATTTTTTCATTTTATGTCCCCATAATTCAAAGGAAGATGTGATGTTTCCCTGGATGGAAGCCACCCAGTGCAGGGTGTGGTTTTGGTAGTTCACTATTTGGCACTCCACCCTCTTGATTTTTTTTCACAATCCTGGATACCCGTTAAGTATCTCACTACCCTTTCCCTTAGCATGAGGTAGCCTTGTCTGTGGCTGTAAGAGATCAGCTACAGGCAGCACAAGTATCCGCCTCTCAGCATATGCAAGCTCCGCTGTCCCTCTTTTGGGTTAGTGGTGGGCACACTCTAGCCTCTGAATCCTCCAAACGTCCTTCTAGAATGCCCAGCCCCTGATCCATTGGACACTTACAGAATTGACAGATCTGCTACTCCCAAAGAAATAGTACAGACCAGCTTATTGTTTCCACTGCTCTGCTTAACACAAGCACCTAGATACATTTATAGTGAAAAGAGAATACATTTATTTAACAAAAAATAGATATCCGAGAAGAAGCAAATACAGTAACTCCTCACTTAACGTTGTCCCAGTTAACATTGTTTCAGTGTTAGGTTGCTGATCAATTAGAAAACATGCTCATTTAAAGATGTGCAGTGTTCCCTTATAACATTTGGCAGCCGCCTGCTTTGTCCACTGCTTGCAGAAAGAGCAGCCCATTGGAGTTAGCTGATGGGACCAGGGTGGACCAGCAGCCCCCTATCAGCTCCCTGCTCCCCTAAGTTCCCTGTGCAGCAGGCGCCCAGCAGGCTATCAATTACCGGGCAGTTCAGCTGGCCCCCTCCCCCACTGCTGTTTGCTGCTCCTGCCCTCTGCCTTGGGGGTGCTCCCGTGAGCCTCCTGATTGCTGTGTGGGGGTGGGGAGGGAGAAGAGGGGTGCTAATATCAGGGGGTCCCCTGCTCCTGTACCTCATCTCCACAGAGCCGGTGGGACATGACAGGCTCAGGACGTAGGGAGCTTGCTGGCAGCAGCTGCTGTCTCAACTTGCTGATCTACTTAACAAGGCAGTATACTGAGTGGGGTCAGCATACTTAAAGGGGCAATGCGTGTGTGTCTCTCTCTCTCTCTCTCTCTCTCTCTGCCATGCTGTCTCCCCTCCCTTCATTTGTGCTGTCTTGTAGAGTATAAGGCTACATTAACGACATGTTAACCCCTGAGGGCTCAGCCGAGTGCTAGTTCATCATTTAGCAGCAAGGCATTCCCTGGGAAATATCCCACACTTTTCCACCCTCTGACTTCACCATCTCAACCAAGCTTCACAATCATCATTGCTGTGTACAGTATTAAATTGTTTGTTTAAAACTTATATATAAAATATAGTCTTTTGTCCGGTGAAAAACATTTCCCTGGAACCTAGCTCCCCACCGCCATTTACGTTAATTCTTATGGGGAAATTGGATTCACTTAACATGGTTTTGCTTAAAGTAGCATTTTTCAGGAACGTAACTACAACATTAAGCGAGGAGTTACTGTACGATTAATGTAGCAAAATAAAATCATGACATTCATTCTAAAGCCTAAACTTAACTAACAAGATGCTCTTTTGTATGCAGAGTAGTGACAGCCATGTTGGGCCCAGGATATTTGAGAGACGAGACGGCAAGGGTAATACCTTTTATTGGACCAACTTCTGTTGGTGAGAGAGACAAGCTTTCGAGCCACACAGACCTCTTATACCGGTCGTCTTACATATTACCTGTTCATACATCTTGCAGTGAATGTGATGACTAGCAATTCTTTCCGAGCCCTGAAGAAGAGCCCCGTGTAGCTTAAAAGGTTGTCTCTCGCGAACAGAAGTTGGTCCAGTAAAACACATTACCTCACCTACCTTATCTCTCTAAAATGCCGCTTATCCAAAATCCTTCTCAGCATTTTCAACCAGCATGGCTGAGAAGCTCCAGCCTGGTGGTAGCTTGTCTCCCCAGCTGCAGGATGCCAGCACATCTCTCTGCACCCCTAGCTATATTATACGAGGCCTTTGTTCTTCTCCTGTTACCAGAGTTCCCTCCATTGACATTCACCTCTTTGTTTTACTTTCTTTTCCTGAAGAAATTAACAATCTCTTTATTAGCATTTGACTCGCTATCCAAATAGATTTCTATTGTAAGATACACAATGGTCAGCCAGGGAGATAAGAGCCTCTTGTCTGGTGGGACTTGTCTTAAGGCATGTTACAGCTGGGTGACCCGCCTTTTATCTGCAAGGTTTCAAGAAGTGTGTGTGAGAAAGAGAGATGACCAGTATGCACATGGCTATTCACATTGCAGTAGAAACCTTCCATGACATTCTGTGATTAACTAGAATGTAAGCTTCCTGTAACTCTTAGGCACCCTATGTCCTTTGCCAGTTGGCATCAAGAGGTCCTTGGGTCACAAATTTTCCTTTCTAGGGTGATAGGAGGCACTGTACTGCTGAAGGCAATATCTTTCCGGTGGGCTGTAAATGCGAATTCTCCTTGCTGTTCGATCACACAGAAATTTTTCAAATGGTGTTGTGCTGAAGAAAAGGACCTAGAGGTTACAGTGGATGAGAAGCTGGATATGAGTCAACAGTGTGCCCTTGTTGCCAAGAAGGCTAATGGCATTTTGGGCTGTATAAGTAGGGGCATTGCCAGCAGATCGAGGGACATGATCATTCCCCTCTATTTGACATTGGTGAGACCTCATCTGGAGAACTGTGTCTAGTTTTGGGCTTCACACTACAAGAAGGATGTGGAAAAATTGGGAAGAGTCCAGCGGAGGGCAACAAAAATGATTAGAGGGCTGGAGCACATGACTTATGAGGAGAGGCTGAGGGAACTGGGATTGTTTAGTCTGCAGAAGAGAAGAATGAGGGGAGATTTGATAGCTGCTTTCAATTACCTGAAAGGGGGTTCCAAAGAGGATGGATCCAGACTGTTCTCAGTGGTACCAGATGACAAAACAAGGAGCAATGGTCTCAAGTTGCAGTGGGGGAGGTTTAGGTTGGATATTAGGAAAACTTTTTCACTAGGAGGGTGGTGAAGCACTGGAATGGGTTACCTAGGGAGGTGGTGGAATCTCCTTCCTTAGAGGTTTTTAAGGTCAGGCTTGACAAAGCCCTGGCTGGGATGATTTAATTGGGAATTGGTCCTGCTTTGAGCAGGGGGTTGAACTAGATGACCTCCTGAGGTTCCCTTCCAACCCTGATATTCTATGATTCTAAGTTCACTTTAGTAAATTTGGAATAGATTTCCGTGGGACTACTCGTATGAATTAAATGCTCACTAACATGGTTTAAAAGCCTGCACAGTCTGGCACATTGTACCCATCTAAAATTTTTAAGTAGTTTCAGTTCTATTAAGGAATTCATGTCTGATCCTATGTCTTTGTGTCCTATACATGATTTTAAAAAGTTACTACATTTAAGCCTTGAGTCAGGGTAGGTGCACTTCAATGACTGGCAAAATGGCACAGTTAAATAGCATTCCTTCTGGATGAAAGCCAGTTTATAAATATAAATTAATATCAAGTCACCCGGTTTGCTTAATATGGTCAGTACCTCACATTTTAAAAAAAAAATTTAAAAAGCCCCAAAACTTTATCATATTTTGCCTAAATTTGTAGATGCCCAGAACAGTTTATTTTGTATTGTGCAAAACATTGATTTTAGTCTCATTTTAGTATTCTCTGCTTAAATGGATAGTTAAATGTTATTGCACTTACTTAAGACCTTGAATAATCTGTATCTGCCATCACAGATATGTTCTGTCAAAGTCTCTTCTCTCATCACCATCTGTGGGAGTAATCTAAACCATTTTGTTAAAACGGCATTAACATTAAAGAGAACTTTAATGCTATAGCATATTCATGGCAACAGAGCATAATTATATTTGAGGTTTTTTTTTTTAAATTAAATTGTGTTGAATTTAGTGTTTGGATTTTGTATGGGTTTAGTAACCCTAAAAGGTGTCAGAGCCACAGCTCTGGAGACTGAAGCCCACTATTTCACCACAGAATGAAGAAAATTGCTTTGGCACTCACCATACTCTCTGTGCCTCAGTGGTGACCTAGAGAAACCAGCTGTAATGGTAAGATAGCGAATTCTCCCTGCCCATTCAGCCATTGGTTTCTGCTGAGACTATCTGCAAGGGTGATAAATAATGAAAGTGTGACAGTTATGTCTGAAATGTGGACTGCTGTGCACACTGGGAACAGGGCTCAGACCACCAAGTTCATAAAGCCCACCAAACAGCTTTTCTGTGGTTAGGGTCCTACCAAATTTATGGTCAATTTTAGTCAATGTCATGGTCATAGGATTTTGAAAATCATAAATTTCATGATTTCAGCCATTTAAATCTGAAATTTCACGGTGTTGTAGTTGTAGGGGTCCTGACCCAAAAAGGAGTTGTGAGGGGAGTCGAAAGGTTATTGTAAGGGGGGATTGCAGTACTGTTTCCCTTACTTCTGTGCTGCTGTTGATGGCAGCACTGCCTTCAGAGCTATGCAGCTGGAGAGCGGCGGCTGCTGTCCAGGAGCCCATTTCTGAAGATAGAGCTACCTCCAGCAGCAGTGCAGAAGTAAGGGTGGCATGGTATAGTATTGCTACCCTTACTTCTGCACTGCTGCGGGCGGGGTGCTGCCTTCAGAGCTGGGCACCCGGCCAACAGCCACTGCTGTCCGGCCGCCCAGCTCTGAAGGCAGTGCAGAAGTAAGGGTGGCAATACCATGACAACCCCCTTCTTCCCCCCAAAAAATAACCTGGTAACCCCCCCTCAGGAGCCAGTACCCTCAATTTGAGAAACACTGGTCTCCCCTGTGAAATCTGTATAGTGTAGGGTAAAAGCACACAAAAGACCAGATTTCATGGGGGCAGACCAAATTTCACGGTCCATGATGTGTTTTTCGTGGCCGTGAATTTGATAGGGCCCTACCTATGGGAACCCTACTTGCGCTTAAATTGAACTGGTGACCTAGAAAAGGTCTCTCTGTCCAGTTCAAGCCCCTGTCACACTCCCCTGCTTCTGAATGCTTTTTTTCATAAAGGTAGAATGTAAGCAACTATATTTAAGTATTGTTATAGTCTTGTTCGTTTTTATGCTTCACTATCTTAAAGTTTGCCCAGAGATGATCTCATGGGAGTTTTAAACAGAACATTGTCACAATTCAGACAACATTTTGGACAGAGTCTTGATCTATTGTAAAAATGCTCAGTTTGATTTTTCATTGTATTTCTTCTAAAGACTCTTTTACCACCTCCATCTCTTCTTTAGGATTAATTCTCTCTCTCTCTCTCTCTCTCTCTCTTTTTTTGTTTGTTTGTTTGTTACTAAAGCAATACAAGGGTAAACCCACTAGAATAGGTATATAATATAAATGCAGCTTATATTATTTTTTCTGGTTTTCTAATGGGAATTTCTTGGTTTCCAAAACATCAAATAATGTTTTTGAAAAAAGTTATACACTTCAGTTAATCTCCTAAACAGAAACATAGTTTTTGAAGAACCAGAGTATTATCAGAAATAGGAAGTCTGCAAGAGAATCAATAGGTTGTTGGACTACCAGGGAGTATAGGGAGCAATAAGGATGATACAAGCACTGTAGAAAGACCAAATGATTTCTTTGCATCAGTCTTTATCACAGGGGAGACACCAATCCCAGCCCTATTTTTCCCCCCAGTGACAAAACTAAGACTCTTATCAATGATTGAGGTGTCAGAAGTAGAAGTTGGAGAAAAATAATAAGTTGAGAAGTAAAGACCAGATGGTATTTATCCAAGAGTTCTGGAAGAACTTAAAAATTAAAAATGGCTGGAACTGCTATGAAAAATGTGCAACCTCACATTAAAATCAACTACTGTATTGGAAGGTAGCAAACGTTACCTATTTTTTTAAGTGGTTGAGGTGATCTTGGAAATCACACCAATAAGACTTACTTCCATACCATGAAAACCACGTGATAACAAGTTACAAAAAAACCCACCTAAATGAATAAGGATAAAGCACAGTTTCTGTAAATGAAAATCATGCCTTTGTGATCTATTAGAATTCTTCAAACTTGTCAGCAAAAGAGAGGAAGAGGAAACTGTTGGTATCATTTCTTTATACCAGTGGTTCTCCATTGCGGGTCGCATACATGGCCCACAGTGTGTTATGTGGGCCGCATCCAATACTATCTATGTGGCCCAACGATGTCACATGGGCCACAGCTGTGTGCTGATTGGACTGCAGGTTCAGAATCACTGGTTTATACTTTTCAAAGGGCTTTGAAACAGTCCCTCAGAAGAAGCTATTAAAGAAACTTAATCATTGAGTGCAAGGTGAATAAGAGGAGATATTGTGGAAGTATACAGACTAACAAATAGTATAGTGAAGGTAAGTGGGTTGGTCCCATTTATCCTTTCTCCCAATACAGGAATGAGACAATTAAATTGAAAGACTACCCACTTAAAAATGATAAAAAGGAAACACCATGACGGCTGAAGGAAGCAAAGATGTCTACAGAATTGGTTGCAGAAATCTCATATCAAGTCTGACTGTGTCCAGCATTTTTAAGACTATATGTCATGGCTGTGTTGGAAGCAAAGCTTTCTTCACTTCCACCATGGTGTCTGCAGTCTCACACAGTGGAGCTGTTCTGAGTGGTTGACAGCCTGGTGAATCCTTACTGCCTCCTAAGTTTACTGAGTTGAGCTTTTCTGTTGAAGTTTTTTTTGTTTTGTAGTAGTGTCATAATCACCAGGTGAAAAGCACTTTTGGGTCTTCCTGGTTTCTCCGAGCACACTCACTAGTTCTCAGCTTACCCCAACAACCCCCTCTCTTTTCTAGGGTCTTTGAGATATTAGGTGTCCTTTGATTCCAGACTTAGGTTTGGGAAGAGTAAAACAGCCTAGCGTGGATGGAGCCAGGTAGGTAACCTTCCCCCACAATTGATGGCCCAGCCATTGTTATCGTAACTCCTTTGAAGTTGTGAACCTGAGAGGGTGTCTTATCTGTGTCATTGTTTTACCTCTCCTGGGTTTTTTAACAACCCCTTTTACATCCTCCTTTTATTTACCCCAATGCATTCAGGCGCGCAATACAAATTTGAACAGGGAAACTGAGTCACACAAACATCCATGAAAAGTAATATTTTCCCAGTTTGTCAGTCTCCAGGTCTGACCCGCCAGACCAGTGGAACAAATAACTTAGTGACTAGACTAGGTCTTGAATGACAGTTAGCTGGCTGTGATTCAATCCAGATGAGAATGTGGGTGGGCTGAGGGAAGCAGCCAGAAGAGTTGGGAGGACTTGTACCTGCGTGCCTCATTCAAGGAGTGTGACCATTTATAAAACAGGTGTGTCTATTGGTGGTATTAGATTCTGAGCTTCTCCTGGATGCCCTGGTTGCTGCTGTAGCCAAAAGTGTTTCATTCCCTCTGCACCTGGCAAGACAAGTGTTCCCTTTTCTTCCCAATGAAGGGACATTGCCACAAATATCCATGCCTTTGTCATCACAAGATTAGATTGCGGTAATGTGCTCCACGTAGGGTTACAACTTGAGACCATTCGGAGGCTGAACCTAATGCAGGGTGCGGCAGCCTTCTTACTAAGGGGAGTTGCATATTGGGAGCCTGATTACCCAGTGCTCTGTGATCTGCGCTAGCTTCTAATAAGCTTGCACTTGGAATTCCATGTTTTGTTTATAGCCTGTAAAGCCCTAACTGGTTTTGGACATTTGATTATCTGACATACTGCCACACTTGACAGCGGCAGAGGCATTTGAGCTGGAGAGCCCTCAATATAAATGAGGGAGCTGCCAGAAGGGCACTCTGAGTGGCTTTGGTTTTGGAATTTGCTCCCTCTCCTTGATCAGCCAGAACCCAGATTTGTTAATCTTTGAAAGATGCAGGAAGACCCATCATTTCCCTTTCTTCTCTAAAGCAGCAGAAGAGAGTGAGTGAGTTTATGGGCAGCCCTTTGTTTATATTGTTGTTTTTTAAATGTACCGGATGGGCATCCAAACCACTGGATAATTGCATTTTCAGCAAATCAAAGAAAAACAAAATGCTTAAAGCATAGGTGACCTGAGAACTAATCACGGCATGATATCGTTGAGTCCAAGAGCTTAGAATGATTAAAAGATTATATTAATATCCATAATTTCACTTTTTTCCCACTCTTCCTCTTCAGGGTATGAGCCAATCACCAATGGACAGATCAGGAAAAATGTCCACTGCTGTCAGATTATTCTACAACTGATTACTACTGAGCTTCCTGTATCTTTTTCTGAGGCATCTTGTACTGGCCACTATCGGAGACATGGGACAAGATGGACCACTGGCCTGATGTAGTATGGCAATTCCTATGAAAGTGAGGAGTTAGATGTGGCTCCATGTCTAGTTGGCAGCCGGTATCAAGCGGAGTGCCCCAAGGGGTCGGTCCTGGGGCTGGTTTTGTTCAATATCTTCATTAATGATCTGGAGGATGGCGTGGACTGCACCCTCAGCAAGTTTGCAGATGGCACTAAACTGGGAGGAGTGGTAGATAACGCTGGAGGGTAGGAATAGGATACAGAGGGACCTAGACAAATTAGAAGAGTGGGCCAAAAGAAATCTGATGAGGTTCAACAAGGACAACTGCAGAGTCCTGCACTTAAGATGGAAGAATCTCATGCACTGCTACAGACCAAGGACCGAGTGGCTAGGCAGCAGTTCTGCAGAAAAGACCTAGGGGTTACAGTGGACAAAAAGCTGGATATGAGTCAACAGTGTGCCCTTGTTGCCAAGAAGACTAATGGCATTTGGGGCTGTATAAGTAGGAGCGTTTCCAGCAGATCGAGGGACGTGATCATTCCCCTCTAGTCGGCATTGGTGAGGCCTCATCTGGAGTAATGTGTCCAGTTTTGGGCCTCACACTACAAGAAAGATGTGGAAAAATTGGGAAGAGTCCAGCGGAGGGCAACAAAAATGATTAGGGGGCTGGAGCACATGACTTATGAGGAGAGGCTGAGGGAACTGGGATTGTTTAGCCTGCAGAAGAGAAGAATGAGGGGGGATTTGATAGTTGCTTTTAACTACCTGAAAGGGGGTTCCAAAGAGGATGGAGCTAGGCTGCTCTCAGTGGCACCAGATGACAGAACAAGGAGTAATGGTCTCAAGTTGCAGTGAGGGAGGTTTAGGTTGGATATTAGGAAAAACGTTTTCACTAGGAACGTGGTGAAGCACTGGAATGGGTTACCTAGGGAGGTGGTGGAATCTCCTTCCTTAGAGGTTTTTAAGGTCAGGCTTGACGAAGCCCTGGCTGGGATGATTTAGTTGGGGATTGGTCCTGCTTTGAGCAGGGGGTTGGACTAGATGACCTCCTGAGGTCCCTTCCAACCCTGAAATTCTATGCGCAAGCCACATCTGTCTGCATTTCCTTGGCAATGACATTTCATTTAGGGACACGAGTTGCTGAAAGTCAGCTATCCTTCCCTTGGCAAAAAATTTCCTGCAGCAATGGTTAGAAGCATGAAGACGTGCAAGAGAATTTTTTAGTACATTGAACATTGGCTGCCCTAGCTGACAGGGTCTGTGATTGATATTTGGTACTATGGGCACTCTGCAATCTGCAGACCTAAAGGGGTTGTAAATATTTATAATTCTGCATGGAGCAGGTGTGGAATCTGTGTCTCCGGATGATGGTGGAGGTAGCAAATATCACATTTATTAGATGCCAGGTGTTCCTCAAAGGACATTGTCATTCTCATCTTCATGAGGGCAATTGTCAGCTCCTTCTCTTCTTCCGTTCTGTATTGCAGTACAGGATTAACAGCTACTTTGGGGAGGGAGGGGGGTGATCTTTTCTTCTCATATATGTCTCATCATCATCATCCATATTGGTTGTGTTCATAGTAAAGATTCTTATACAGACAGGAAGAGATGAACAGCTGGCAGGGGTAGGAGGCTAGAAACGTGTGTGTACTTGATGAGAGGGTTTTTTTTGAAGAAAAAGGAATCTGTAAAACTAGTACGTGTTGTTTTATCAAGGGACTGCCTGTCAGGTCTAATTTGAAATCATCAAACTAATTGTTACATCTGACAGGCTGGGAGCGGGGAAGTTGATAAATACATAAGTGAAGAAGTCATTCTTGCTCTAAATATCTTACTGTTGTTTGATTTAATGGTGGAGGGTGCTGAGATGTGTATGCTAATGGTCTTTTTTTTTTTTTTTTTTTTTTTTTTTTTTTTTAAGAACCACCCGCCCTGAATTATTTTTAAGTAGAAACGATGAGCTTTTTATGCTTTTTTTGTCAAATGCATTTTTAAAAAAGGGCTGAAGTCAAGTGCCTACATTTACACTCTGTAATCCTTGCTAATTCTGCAAATATACAAATATTGTCACATAAATTCTGATGTGATAGAATACATACCACTAAAATTCTGTTCATGCTTATATATTCTTCCATCCTTGTTAAGCACTCTAGCTTCTGTGATGTATCTGTAACAGAGAACTGTACTAACTGTCTAACTCATCAAGATTTAGAACTGAAGTATTAATTTACATGTTTTGTCAAATGAGATTGTATCAGAATCACTTGAACTTTAAAGTATTAATTGCAAACTTATTTTGCACTAGGTATTAAAGGGACAGTAGGGTGACCTCTTTTGATCAAAGCAAAGGCTGAAGGGAACTGATTGGAAGCTGACACAGATAAGAGGACTAGTTCTGTGAATCATCTAAATTTTATTGATATCACTTCAAACTAGTGATCTTAGATGTTACTATTTCAGCAGTAACAGAATGCTCTGCGTTCAGAGCAAGATAAAATGAAGACTGCCAGAACAGCAGAGTGATGTGGGCTTTGAATGTCAATGTTTCTAATGAAGTTAAGACTTCAGACATCACCCTGGATTAAGTGCTGGCTATGTTGGTTATCTTTGTGTTTTGTTCTGCCTATGGTTAAGCTTTTCTAAAGAAATGAACATACGATCACATAACCACCATGGTTCCTTTTCTGTGTTTTGGCTTGTGACATGGCCAAAAAGTTTCAAAGATACCAGAAGGATAACTTCATATGTTTTTAACAAGTGAAACAAAACTTGCACGTTTTAAATGTCTTGAGCTTAGATTTGTTTAAACAAAATATCCTCTTTGAAGCATTTTCTTAGCTTTTATTACATTCTTACAAAAATCGTTATAAAGAATTATTTCTTCCTCATGCCTAAGATCCCCAGATCCATTTAGGGTGACCAGACGAGAGGAAGAAAATATCGGGACATGGGGGGGGGGGTCTGCCAGCGGAGCAAAATAACTGCCGGCGGAGTCAAATATCAGGACAAATTGCGTCCTGACCAGATATCGGTCGGGACGCAGGACAAACACCTAAAAATCGGGACGGTCCCAATTTTATCGGGACGTCTGGTCACCCTAGATCCATTACAATAGGTACCTCAGCTTGCTTGGAGCTTGCAGAAGAACCAGACCTGTCATGCCCTGCTTCCAGAAATTTCCTCCATTTTGATCTTCCTCCAAAGTTGCTTGCAGTTCAGCCAGACCTCTGTGCTGTAAATTTTTCTGAGGGAAATGTCAGCATTTTATTTCAAATTTCAGACTAACAGTTTGGCTCAGTAATTTGTCTAACTTTTTCCTAGGGCTAGTTTTTCCTTTCCCTTTGGAGGCATTGCAGCGGCTAGTGCCAGTTCTTAAAGTGGGGGCTTTCCTCACCACCCCCTCCCATGTGCCCATCCCCCTGCCCAGCAATTCTCCTGCAGCCTTTAAATCAGTCCTGTTCACCCACACTCCTCTCTGTATGCACAGAGATGCTTCGATGAACCAGTGTTCATATAAAACCCATTCCTGTTACCCCTCCTCAACTCACCCGATCATATCCACTGGCAGAAATCAATGTCCCATTCTTTATTCTCCAATCCCTCAACTGATAAATTCAAAGAACCAGAGTTTCCAAGGGATTCCCCTAATCCCCACTTTACTGAACCAGTCAGACCAATTCTTACGATAGATAGCAGCTGGGGATAATGGAGGTGGCTCATTCAGGTGCCATTGTAATCCCGGGAATGGGTGCTAAAAAAGTCCCACATTCACTAGTTGGCACTCAGTGATTCGTCATTGTCACAGATCACTCTGACTATCCTGCACAAAATAGGCACACAACTTTCTATTCCCATTACTACTCTATCCTGCAGACCATACACTCTAACCTCTTGCAAGCAGCAGGGTTACCTTTTCCCAGCCTGAGAGAAGCTGGAATGGCAGCAAGGGACCCTAAGTACTTACAACCTGGTTGCTGGATATCTGCTTGGTTGGGTGTGCTAACCTTGCTGTAACCTTCTGCCACACACACAATCCTGTGATGGGTCCCCTAGAGGAGTTGGGTCTGAGGGTACATCTACACTGCATTTAAAAAAAACCAGCCCTGCACCAAGTCTCAGAGCCCAGGTCAGTTGACTTGGGCTCACTGGGCTTGGGTTTCAGGGCTAAAAATTGCAGTGTAGGCTCTTGGGCTGACACTGAAGCCGTTCCCCTTTCAGTGGCGGAAGAAAGGAAGTATGTATTACTCAGTGACTGGTAACTGGTTGGAAGATAGGAAATAGTTTTCACACTAGAGCGAGGAGGGGTCCCACAAGGCTCTGTGCTGGGACATGTACTGTTCAATTAAGTGGCAAAGTTTGCAGACAGTACAAAGTTATGCAAGATAGTTAAATCCAAAGTAGACTGCGAGGAGTTAGAGGGATCTTACAAAACTGGGTAACTGGGTAACAGAATGGCAGATGAAATTCAACACTGATTAAGTGCAAAGTGATGCACATTAGAGAAAAATAATTCTGATTATACATGTACATTGCTGACCTTTAAATTAGTTGTTACTTCCCAAAAAAGAGATCTTGGAATCATAGTGGGTAGTTCTCAATGTGCAGACGGGGTCAAAAAGGCTATCATGATGTTAGGAATGGTATAGAAAATAAAACAGAAAATACCATAATGCCACTGTAAAAATCCAAAGTTCACCCACACCTTGAATAGTATATCAACTCCTGGTCGTGCCATCTCTAAAAGGATATAGTGGAATTGGGACAAGGTTGAGAGAAGGGTAACAATGTTGATCAAGGATATGGAACGGCTTCCATACAAGGAGAGACTAAAAAGATTAGGGCTTTTCGGCTTAGAAAAGAGACTAAGGGTCTGATCTTGTGTAGCAGCTCTTGTGTTCTTATGTACTATAGAGCAGGGGTTCTCAAACTTCATTGCACCGTGACCCCCTTCTGACAACAAAAATTACTACACGACCCCAGGAGGGGGGACCGAAGCCGGGGCCCGCCCAAGCCCCACCACTCTGGGGTGGTGGGGCGGGAAGCCAAAGACCCACCTTCACAGGCCCGAAGCCAAAGCCTAAGGGCTTCTGTGCCAGGCAGGGGCCCTGTAACCTGAGCCCTGCCGCCCAGGGCTGAAGCCCTCGGACTTGGCCTTTCGCTTTGGCCCGGGTCTTCAGCAAGTCTAAGCCAGCCTTGGTGACCCTATTAAAACAGGGTTGTGACCCACTTTGGGGTCCCGACCCACAGTTTTGAGAACTGCTGCTATAGAGAATTGCTGTTTCATTTTGTTGTCAGAGAAGAAAAATAAATGCTAATACATATTTGTGTATTATAAAGCACAAAAACACAGATGGATGTTGGTGCTGTCATCACTTCAAGGGTTCATAGTGCTGTAATTATCCATTTTTATTACTGCAGCTTGACTACAGCATAAAATAATTTATACTTCTCTTGACTTCTTTAGTCCTGTATTCTGCACTGTAAAGGTGCAGTTCTACTAAAGTAAAAAAGTAGTAAACCAATTTGTCAAATTTTAAATGAAAAAGACAATATCTTTTGAAGGAAGAAACAAACCACACATAGTTTTGATAATTCAGTACCACATTTATAGCAGCATTTTGATTTCTTGATGCTCATGATACAAAGCCCATATGGAGTAAGAATTTTCTTTGTTTCAAAACAAAAAGGAGAGAAGAAAACATCTCAAATTTGAGTGCCATGAGGATTTGCTATGTAAATCCAGTCCATTTAAAATAAGTATCTTGTAACTTTAGGCTTTATAATTATCTAGTCCATTCCTAATGAGCTGTTTCCTCAGTAGTCTGCCAAATGCTTCAGAAAAGTCTCTTGTAAATTGTTGATTTGTTTTTTCTTTGAAAGTTTGTGACTTTGACAGCTTTTTTTCTTCCCACCCTGCAAAATAAATTGTAGATTCCTTGAGGACTGATTTGATTATGAACTGTGTAAATAGTGGTTGATGTGCACAGTTACAAGGCTAAAACCCCAAATTTCCAGCCATTAGGTCTGAATAGCTTTGTAGGAGGGATAAAGAACTATTTGACTCAAGATATCCAGTTCAAATCCACCCAGAGACATAATGACTGTGATGTTACCTGTGGTCTAATGACTGTTTGTCCAAACGTAATTGAAGTCTTAGCCCGGGAGTCAAAGGAATTGCCCTGTCACTCCAGAGAAGGTTCTTGAGTCCAAGTCAGGGTTGATAAGCAACAGCAGTGCTGTTCAAGTTGGCCTACACTTTCAGTGCCTATTCCATGGATAAATAGAAGACTTTCGTTCCTGGGTTGTCATGCCTGCAACTTACACCAATATTACATTCACTTCAAAAACATCCAGTGATCAGATAGTCCAATTTACCCAATCACCGTTGTTATCAGTAGACTAGAAACAACCAGCCCTTGCTTCTGTTCCTTTTTGATCATCTTTATAGAGTAGAGGGCATGCTTTTTAACAAAAAAAATCTTGTTGTGATTTAAAGCAAATTCTGTGATCCTGTTTTGAATCTAGACAGCTTCCAAGCATTGGAATTAATTCGCTGGGGCAGTCTCATTATGTGCCCTTATTTTTTTTTTATCACAAACACTTGACCCCAATTAGTATGTGTCCAAGTGAATGCAGATAGATAAAGAATTTTTTTGCCTTTTATTTTTTCTGAGATGGAGCATAACTTTTATTTTGCCAAGAAAAACATTCTCCTAATCAAGATGGTAGCTCTTAAGTGAATACTGATGAATGACAAAACTGTACGGTTAACTCCCAGTTTCAGTAGATGTAATGCCACTGATTTTCTTGTAGCTGTGTTCAGTTTTCATTTTAATCTGTTCTTGTTTTTCCCACTGAGGGACCACGTGTGTGAGAGAGACCCTTTTACTCTGTGAAAATTGGAATCACTAAATGACAGCAAACGCTGCCATTTTTTCCCCATCAGAAGCAGCTTTAGGATCACAGCTCTTGTAGCTCTCATATTGGGAAATGATCATTTTGATACTTTGACATCACTTTTTTTTAAGACACCGTACATTGTCTGTTTAATGGTTGGCACTATATTCCAAAACTCGCTGGAAAACCTGATTCCCCTATATCTGAGAATTTCTGCTTCTGAAATATCAAAATATTCTGCTGCAGCAATTTGGACTGTTATTTCCTCTTCCCTTTAAAAACTGAGATGCCATTTTGGGTCCAACTTTTCCCTGTTCATTTTTATTAAGCAGCATTTCAATTTTCAGAGATTTTTTTCATTGCTCAACAAAGTCAGTGAGGAGTAAATGTGGGGAGTAAGCACACCCATCTTGTCAAAAAATAGCCAGTTTATACACGGATGACCTCATTCGCACTTTGTACTTCACTCTCAAGTGTCTATTATAGAAATGAATAAATACAGTCAAGAGTACTTCTGGGGTACAGAAGAATCCTTTCATTGATTATAGGATATGTAGGTGAGAGAAACACAAAGGGAAGCTGAGCACCTGTATCATGAATGAAAAGGTGTTATAGATTGCATTTTAAAATAAAAAAGAACTAGCAGTGGTTTAGAGATGGGCAAGCAGATGAATAGAGGCATGGAGAGAAGTCTGAAATGGGAATCCCAGTCTTTTCACTGTAACAGGTGAGAGAGAAGGTAACCCAGTGGGTCATCATAAAGCTATACTAAACAATAATTGGCGCAGAGAAAATGGATTGAATACTGCTATTTACCCTTCCTCCTAATACAAGAACAAGAGGATAGTCAATTAAATTGAAAGGCAACAGACTTGATACTAATAAAAAGGAGTGATGTCTTACATACACAGTTAGGTAGTGGAAGTCACTGCCACAAGATACTATTGAGGAGAGGAGCATAGTTCCCAAGTTCATAAGAGGACTAGACATCTCTATGAGAAAATCCAGTTATATTAGAATAATATTTTATTAGAAAAGGTGTAAATCCTCATGCTTAATGGCATAAGCCAACTACTACTTGACATGATTTGGAAGAAACTTTTTCTCTGTGTTGGCTATTCCATAACTGCCCTCTATAGAGGTTCTTGCATCTTTCTCTGAACCATGTGCACTGACTACTTTCAAAAAAGCTTAGTCCTGCAAGGGACATTCTGGCCTTGATCCAGTGAAACAGTTAAGCACATGATTATCTTTCAGCACATGAGTAGTCACTTAGACTTCAGTGAGACTACTCACTGGTTTAAAATTAAGCACCTACATGCTTCACTGGATCAGAGCTAGGGTGCTCACTCAGCATCTAACAGGATCAAGCTCAATGACAGGACACTAAACTAGATGAACCATGAGTCTGATCTAGCATTGCAATTCCTTTCAGTGTATATATGTGTCTTTTTTTATGAATATTTCTCTTAATTTTTGATAGCAGTTTTGCTATTCTTAAAATAAACAAGTTTTAAGATAAGGAAGTTGGATAAACATAATGATATAAAAAAAACCCTTAAAATTGCTTTTCATGGTTTTTTTTATTTAAATTGGAGTTTTTATTTACATGTTGCTCGTTCTTTACTTTCTTCCCATTTTATGGTCTTATTGATAAAGTGGATGTTCTGTACATTTCTTTTTAGTTTCCAAATTTTTTGTAGAATTTCAGGTGTTGCATAGCATTTTTTTCTAGCAAGTTTCGTACTTAGCATTTTCAGTTATGCTGAAAAAGACAAGCCCACTTTCTCAGTAACCTCTATAGTGTACAAATAATAGAAACTGAAATGTAAAATTGTTAAATACTCCCATGTAGTATTTGCAACCAACACTACTTTCCAATAACCTAACCTATCACAAGTGAAGAAAGCAGGTATGTTTCAATCAAACTTCACTCCTCCAAAAGTGTTTGCAGTTTGAAATCAATTGGACTTGTACTCTGAAATCATGTAAATCAGTGGTTCTCAAACTAGGGCTGCCGCTTGTTCAGGGAAAGCCCCTGGCGGGCTGGGCTGGTTTGTTTACCTGCCGCGTCTGCAGGTTCGGCCAGTCGCGGCTCCCACTGGCCACAGTTCGCAGCTCCAGGCCAATGGGGGCTGCAGGAAGGGCGGTCAGCACATCCCTCGGCCCGCGCCGCTTCCCACAGCCTCCATTGGCCTGGAGTGGTGAACCGCAGCTAGTGGGAGCCACGATTGGCCGAACCTGCGGATATGGCAGGTAAACAAACCGGCCCAGCCCGCCAGGGGCTTTCCCTGAACAAGCGGTTGCCCTAGTTTGAGAACCACTGATGTCGATGCTTTTGAAACTCCCAGCTTTAGATGCCTCAGGAGTGACTTGCAAGTAGACCTAGGCAAAAATTGAAATTTCTAGTTCATAGGAAATGTTTACATTTCAAAATTTGGTTTTGTTCTTATTTGAAAAATTCTCATAATTTTTCAAAATATCTTGTGACCAGAAGATTCAGAAAGTTTTTGTTTTGGAAACTGAAACGTGATGTTTCGGAAACAACATATGCTCCCTGGGATCCAGGCAGCTGGTAAGTGAAATTGACATGATTCTTGTCAGTTTTACACCACCCAACACCATACAGCAACTCCTCACTTAAGGTCCTCCGGGTTAACATTGTTTAGTTGTTATGTTGCTGATCAATTAGAGAACATGCTTGTTTAAAGTTGCACAATATTCCCTTATAATGTTGTTTGGCAGCCACCTGCTTTGTCCATTGCTTGCAGAAAGAGCAGCCCCTTGGAGCTAGCTTGTGGGGGCTTGGAACCACGGTGGACCGGCAGCCTCCCTAAGTTCCTTGTGCGGCAGCCGCCCAGCAGGCTATCAATTGCCGGGCAGTTCAGCTGTCCCTCCCCCCACTGTCCTGTGCTTCTTCTGCCCTCTGCCTTAAGGCTGCTCCCGGGAGCCTCCTACTTGCTGTGCAGAAGGGGGCAGGGAAGAGGGGTGCTAATGTCAGGGGGTCCCCCTCCCCCTGCTCCTGTCCCCCACTCCTTTACCCCATGTCCACAGAGTGGGGGGGGGGGGGGACAAGACAGGGCTCAGGAGGAGGGAGCTTGCTGGCAGCAGCTGTTGTCTTAACTTGCTTATTTATTTAAAAAGGCAGTGTACTTAGAGTTGGGTCAGTGTACTTAAAGGGGCAATGCACATCTCTCTCTCTCTCTCTCACACACACACACACACACACACACACACACACACATGCTGTGTCTCCTCCTTCCATTCGTGCTGCCTTGTAGAGTGTGAGGCTACATTAACAGCAATGTGCTAACCCTTGAGGGTTCAGCTGAGTGCTAGTTCATCATTTAGCAGCAAGGCATTCCCTGGGAAATATTCCACCCTCTGTCTCCACCACCTCAACCAAGCTTCAGAATCATCATTGCTGTGTACAGTATTAAATAGTTTGTTTAAAACTTATACTGTGTGTGTGTGTGTGTGTATATATATATAGAGAGAGAGAGAGAGTCTTTTGTCTGGTGAAAAAAAATTCCCTGTGACCTAACCACCACCCCCCCCCCCCCCATTTACATTAATTCTTATGGGGAAATTGGATTCGCTTAACATCGTTTCGCTTAAAGTAGCATTTTTCAGGAACATAACTACAGCGTTAAGCGAGGAGTTACTGTACAGCATTGTGGATCTGCCCGGGAGCTGGAAGCCCAGGCTCCACAGCAGCCTGCCGGGAAAGCTGACGGAGAAGGCAGAGCTCTGATGGAAGCCTGCCTGGGAAGAAGGGTTCTGTGGGAACCTGGTCTGCAATTCCACAAAAACTGATTGAACCGGAACTGTTTTTGACCCAGCTATAGTTGGTATACACTCCTATTTTTGAAAACTGTGGTCTGTATATAAAAAAGTTTCACAATCAATTTCTTATTGTATTGAAAGTCTAAATAACTCTTTAACTCTGAAGCAACAGTTATGTTTTTGAAGTAACAGTTTTAATGCTAGGTGTTTTTAATAAACAATACAGTTTTAACCCCCTGATGCTGCAAACATTTATGCACATGCTTAATTTTAAGAACATGAGAAATCCTGTTAAAATCAATAGGATTACTCATGTAAGTAAAGCTGCATTTCTGCTTAAATAGTTGCAAGGTCAGGGCCTTCATTTTCAATATTGTTTTTTTTTTTTTGCCTAGAGTAATTTTGTAAAATCTCAATTGATATACTTGACCAATAGTGGCATTTAAAAATAGCATTTGTAATTTTCTTCATAATTTAAAACTAATGTTGCAGTAGCACAAATTTAAAAATCAGTTTTACAAAGTCTTGACCTCTATCTTTTAAATCAAGTGATCCAAATCACTCCATCCTGGAGCCAAGGGCATCATACCTAAATATAAGGGAATACCTGCCAGTGAAGCTGCCTCATGTCCTGATAATTGCAGTGAGATGATATTCAACATAATCAGAGTGGAGGATTCTGGACCTTGATTGGCTAATGAGTAGGAAAGAATAAATGTCCTGCCAATTCCTGAACTCTCTGTGGAGTCCAAGGGGCTAATTTAGGAGGCAACTGCTGTACAGTTCAGTTGGACATCTGCACAATCACATAGTGTCAAATCCTGAGGCCTTTACTCAGGGCTGTATTCTGTCCCTATGTGTTAATACCGTGTAGGGGTGGCAGGAAACTCCATGCAGAGTTTCCTTCTGAAGTACTTTCTTCTGTTGTGAGAGGTGAGAAAGTGGGAGTCTAGCCTATAAACCTCGTAGATCACCAGCAATCTGTGTCTCTCTTGGGTTTCTGTGGGGTGCACAGGGTCATCCATGAGGAAGCCCTCTGTTGGCTGGAGCTTTGGTGCCCTCTAGTGGAGCTGCAGAGCCAGGACTTCCCCAGGAATATCACCCTTAAAGGGGAATTCCCTAACATGGAGAGAGGGTGCATCTCACCCTGCCTGCTCCTTCTTAGCCTTCTACCCCAGCATAGATCTCAAAACTCCTCATGGGGCCTGAGGAGGGAGGAGAACACTGCTGTATATATAGCTGACCTCCCTTTCTGGGTCAGAATAATGAGATACATGCATGGAGAGTTCTCCCTTTGCACAGCTTTCAAGGTCATGATTGGGCCTTTGATCTTACTCGCTTATTTGATCAGGAAAATTCCTGTAAGGAGAGAAAACAAACTGAGGACCTCAAGATTGCACTAACAAGACTTTGCATGTCTATAGTAATTTCCATCTGTGGAACCCAAAGCTCTTTACAAGCATGAATTTGTACCTTGTAGGGATACTGTAAGATGTCAGGTACTAGCTCACCCATTTTACGATGAGTAAACAGACACATTAAATGTCTAAGATCGCACAGTGAGTCAGTGACCCAGCTGTGAATAGAACCCATGAGTGACCCATTCCTGGTATCCTGCTCTAACCACCCTGCAATATGTTTGTGGGTGAACCAATACATTGTAAAACAATGTAAAACCATTTCCATGCTTTGTGATGTCTTTGACACAAAGTACAGATGTGGTTAAGTAACACAGTACTCATAATTTGCTATGTTTACCCTGGATTTGTAGGTGAAACTGAACGAATTCCATAATGTTTTAGCAGCAGGATCACAACCAAAGGTGTCATTCAGCTCATCATACAATTCTCTGCAGTTATTGCTCTTGTCAGTCACTACCTGAAGCCATAAAAAAATGTTGATAGTGGACTCTGCAGAATTTGAAGCTACACGTTTTGGATACAGCTATCTTCGTGTAATCTAAGACCTGGTAGATGATTCTTCTACAGGTTCAGACACACTCTTAAAGCCCAGTGTATTATGAATGCAAATGAAGAGCCAACATGTTTAGTATCTCAAAGTTTTAAATAAAGTAATTGAATGTTTCTTCACATCTGAGCTGGCTAGACAACTTTCTAGAGGTCCAAGGCACACTGAAATACCCATTTGCAAGTTTATGGCAAAACTAATGTTGAATATATGTTGCTGCTGTTCTGGCTGTAAGCATATATGTTTGTGGTGTTGGATATTTAATGTGTAGTACTGTGCTATATAGCTGATGTAGGCACTCTTGGTATCTGCTGAAGAGTTAAATCTGGCTAGGGATCAGAGGAATCCTGTGTCTTTCAATGCTGCCTCACATTTTCAAATGAAGCTATGTGGGAGAATCCTATAGCAGAAGTTTTGAATGGTACATCTGCACGTAGTACGTCCCCCATGGTGCCAGCAGCAGCAGAGTGAAATGAGAGTTGACCTTTCACTCCCCGGCACAGAAGAAGTTGACAGCGTGGTGTAAAACCACCCTCAGCCCCAGGAGGGAGGAAGCACTTGCATTGTTCCCTAGTAGTTTTCTCCCACTTTTCAGACCTAGTGGAAGTGTGTGTGAAAAGCAGTACAACCTGGGCTGTATTACCTTTACCAGGGAAACAGTAAAGAAACTGAACCCACAGAGAGCCCGTTGTGGCCCTCGGAAAAGAGGAGTGATGGTACAAGAGACATAGCTAACTCTTCCCATTTCCACTCAGAGATAAAGTTTCAAGACTGAACCAGCTATTAAACTATAGTTTGCCCTGTGGATTTTCTAAAGCCTTAGTTTTCCTCTGTGTACAGTTGTATCACCAAAGCCCCTTGCACTTTCCAGCTGTGCTTTAGAAAAAGTTTACATCCCTGGTGACTCATAGTTTAAAATATGACTTTTTACTTTTTCCAGGTAATGCAAGGGCATCCTAAAAATGCCATACTTACTTGAAATATTACAGTAGTCAAAGGAAACAGAACTAAATATTTGCCTGTGAAATTTGTGTAAATTCCTCTCATTCCCTGCATTTGTGTGTGGTTTGAGGAGTGCCCCCCTGATAGATAAAAATGAAATTAAACCTTAGTTTGCAGATGGCTGTTGTGTTGCAGCGATAGTGTTGCTGTCATCTGGGTGCCTAGAGTACATCTCCATGGGCTTCTTTTCTATAAAGATTTTAAATAAATATGACAGGAAGCCAATACCCTTCTGTCAATTCTAATGTCATAACAGCGAGTATTCAGAGCAAGAATACACAAGAGGTCTGCCTTCTCCTTTGAATGTACTGTGAATAATAGGAATGCCATATTGGTTAATATAAAATTGTGCCATGAAAATAGAGGTTGAAAATCAGAAAATGGTTTCAGTCTTTTATTAAATTAGGAGTGTCCTCTTTACACCTGGTCTTTTTTCCCCTTTACTGGTGAAGATAACTTATCTATCCATTCATTAGCTGTATATTTGATTTGGGGAGGATGCGCCAACTTGCCTGCTGGTAGAATGATTCCTAAATACCAGATCAAAAAATGCCATCTCAAAAAGAATATGGAAGAAGGATTATAATTACTGGTGAATCCAAATGGAAAAAATATAACAGCTCTTATATATCATTTTTGTAGTGTCCTATGTGCCTGTAGTGCCCTAACATAAGATTTGTTCAGTCTTAAAAGGGGGCTAGATTTTCTCACCATTGTGTACATGTTATGGTGGTTTTATGTTGAGCTTTGCTATTGATTGTTTTAAAATTTGTTTCATCTTAATCCATGTAATAATGTCTGATTTGGTTAAATGAACAAGCAATTTATTTCATCCGTTCCTTTTTAAGATTTATTTAATATATTGTAAAATAGGTCATTTAGGGGGCACAAGCCTTTTCTCGGAGATGATGGTTTCCTTTTCCTTCCACAGGTGCAATTTCTCTCATCTGTGACCCTAGAATTCTTCACGTTCTCTCAGGATACTCTCTTCCTTATCCATTTGTGTTAGCCATTTGCCTCTTCTCTCAATATTCCATAATACTGGGATTGCTTTTATCCAAAGCCAATGCCAATATGCAGGGAATATTGGCAGTGTCTATACAGATTTGTCCAGTCTCCCAACTCAGATTTTGTCCACCCTCAAAAAAAAAAAAAAAAATGGATGGAGTAAGAAAGGCGTGTCCCACATAGACAGGATTTTTGCAAAGGATTTTGGTGGTGGTTTTCTAAGACCATGTGATTTCACTAGGCAAAATCCTCAGCTATACCAGCAAGTGCCTGCCATCTCACATTCAGTTGTGCATTTTCTAACATGCAATGAAACTTAGGTTGCTCCTGATACCAAACTCATAATCTGGAATTTTAATACACCTCCACCCCGATATAACGCGACCTGATATAACACACATTCGGATATAACGCGGTAAAGCAGTGCTCCGGGGGGACAGGGCTGCGCACTCCGGTGGATCAAAGGAAGTTCAATATAACGCGGTTTCACCTATAATGCGGTAAGATTTTTTGGCTCCTCAGGACAGCATTATATCAGGGTAGAGGTGTACCAGGTGATGATTCTGTAAGTCACAAGGATGGTTATTCAGGAATACTGAGTAGTCTGACTGGGGACACTGATTGTCTAAAGCCTCATTCTCATTGGCCAAATGGACCTTTTAATGATAATACACCAACTTCAAGTGGGCATGGCTGGGGTAGTGTCACTGGAAGAACAAAACACCTTGTGCCTATCATGTTAAATGGAGTGGGTAGGAGTGTGTGTAGGAAAGCAGTTAAAGGAGAAAGATATTAGAAGCAGCTAGTGGGGAGCGGAGGAAGGAAGAGAGGAGGATCAGTTTTTAAAAATGTATTTTTTTCAGTTTCTTCTGTCACCCCCCTCAAAATGTTGAGCTCCTCTTTCAGAAGTCGTATGGAACCTCCAGCCGCTTGATTTTGCAAAAGCTAAAACTAAACTGGAACTGTTCAGTACTGAGTTCTTACTATAAAAAAAAAACTCCAAAGAGGCTTTTGAGCTAGGGCAGTCAGTGGTGTGCAAACTTTTCCAGTTGCACTCCTTTCCTCTTACCATTAATAGAATCAATCCGTACCCTCCCCCGCTCCCCCATTACTGCACAGACAAGACTTCCTCAGCAGCCAAGCTTGGGCTGAAGGCAGAGCTGGAGGCGGAACTGGGGATGGGGGAAATATCTGGAGCTAGAGGCGGAGCTGGTCTTGGGGTGGAGAGGGAATGAGGGCATAGCTGGGCAAGGGACGGAGTGGAGGTGGGGATGGGGGCGGAGTGGGATTGGGAGTGGAGTTGGGCCTAGAGTTGGAGCTAGCCTAGAGGCAGAGCAGGACTGGAGGCTGCATGGGGTTGAGGGAGGAGTAGGGCTGGAAGTGTGGTGCTCTCTCCCTACCCTCTGTGGGGGCTAGCCTGGGTCCTACTGCATGCCCCCTGAACTTTTTTCTGTGCCCCCGTAGGGGGGCATGCACCACAGTTCGGGGACCACTGAGTTGGGGTTCCTGATAGTTCTTGTTACCCTAATAGGGAAAGACACCTAGTTTAATCAAACATACTAAAAAATAGGGAAAGCATATTTAACATTTTAAGAATTATCATAGTGGAAGGATTCATTATGTTTATAAATGTTTTTTCAAAAAGTGAAATTTAAAATTAGTAAGCCCTATTCTGCCATCAATAAATAATGCCAGACGTGCTCACAGATTATTGGAGCCAAACACCAGCATCTTTATGAATGCACACAGCCTGGTGTGCCTTATTGCTATATAATAACTTATTGTGACAAGTAGTATTTCCATTTTTTAATCGCTTTAATATCTATATTTATGATTCTTAATGTTCTATAGCTCAATTACTCTTTGATGTACTGGGACTCCATTACACAGATAAACTGTGCTGAGTACAAATGATGTACTGTACCAGGAGGGATCTCTGCATTTGCATATTAATGACATTCTATAAAAGTGATGGCTTAGACCATTAGCAAATAGAACTATTAAAATGTATGGAACAGAGTTTATATGTCTAATTGCACATCAGACGAAAGGGAAGCCCTTTTGAGCTAAACAAGGAAACCAGGATAGCTTCTTAAAGGAACTATTGCTAATCTAAACTCACTAGATGCTGGAAAACAAAAAAGGAGAACATTGCATTGTGTAGATTGTTCCTGATTTCACAGCTTAGGATATGAAGGTCATCTTCAAGCAAATGCTACTATGTATTTGTTATATTTCCCCATCAAAGGCTAGATGTACTACAGCTAGGCCAGTGTTTAGGCAGACTATATATTCTTGCTGGGGACATATCACAGCTGACGCCTCAGAAACACCGCTTCAAATTGGTCTATAGTCAAGAAAGACCGTACTACCATGTGGGCAATGAGGTAAAATCTGTAATTTTATCTGGAATTTAAATATAACTATCCTCTGAGGACTGTTCCATTACTTCTCCCTTTCAGGCATTTAATATACATAATCCTTTTTATTTCTGTTCCCTCCCTTCTGTAAACTACTAATAAATACTCCTGTTGTTTATCTGAGGTTAAATTAGGTTTTGACTGCTTGGGCTGGGAAACATTACTGACTTGCACTCCTGAAAGAAACTCATATGCTTGCTCCAAGTAGGCAGAGAAGGGTGAACATAAGAGCCTGTAAATGGAGAAAACTGTAATCTTCTAGCAGTGTCAGCGAGGGGCCTAAGAGAGATGGGTAAGAGCACAAGAAGACCAAATGCCCTAAGGGTACAAAGTTCCGTTATACATATTGAAGTGAACTATCAGCCTTAGTAGCTTCTGGAACAAGCAACATCCATTCAAATAAACATAATGCTGGAATATGACATGTAATGCAGCTAAACTTAACTAGAAAATTTAGCAAGTTTTTGTCGCACCAATTAGCAGTAAAATGACTAACGTTATTGATATTGAAGTGATCATAATTGACTTTGATTTTGATACCTATTAAAGTAAATAAGTGGTGTTGCCTCACTATCCTCAGACTCGACAGGAGAGCTATACCTTATCCATTGTCACAGCTTTCATAAACATTTAAGGGGCTAGAGACTTTTTTCACCCCAGTTGGAAGCTTATACTCTGAAGATTTCTGTTAAAATCCTCTGAATGTTCATGTTTTAAATCCCATTACTGCAGATTTGTATTCTTCTGGAATTTCCATTTATATTTTTAATGTCATACTTTCCAAATGCCAAATCCTGGTCCCACTGAAATCAGTGGAAGTTTTGCAGTTGATCTTAATACCATATTTTGCCCCGATATGTTAAACCCAGGGGAATAATAGAAAAGAAAAAAGCGACCCAGTGTGATGCTATTAGGAATATTAGATATTTCTGGTTGGGAAAGGAATTAAGATTCTACCTCTTGCAGCTGCAGCCAAGTGGCTAGCCTTAGGGGTGATGGAAGGAGTGCGGAAGGTTTCTGCTTTCCATCGTCAATCTGAGCTCTTCTTCTCCATGTTGAAATTGAAATCTAGTCTGTGTTAAGAAACAGGCACTTAAACAAAGTCCTGATGTTGTCAGAATGTGTTTTTTAAAGACTCTATGCCATGTCCTCTGTTACATTAAAATATTTTTGGCTGAACAACTCTGTTAAAGGTGAATGATAAAGTAAAAGAATATTTTTGAATTTGGCTTCCTGGTTCCTTAATGATCTATAAATACAGACTTACGTGTAAGATGAATGTTCTGTGTGTTTTCTGCATTTGACATACCAGGAATTTCAGGTACTAAAGCTTATCAGCCCTTGATGCCTCTGTTAATGGAAACAGGCATTGCAGCTCAGAGTGCAGCTGGATGCACTATGCAAATCCTGCTAAGATCTTACCAAAGACCGTAAGGAAAGAGAGGGAAGCCAGGACCTGATGTTTCATATGAGGAAAACAAGCATGAACATCCATGTTTTGTGGGGGGGAAACTGTAAGACAATCTTTAATATATTAAAGAAGAAAGGAAGAAAAAGTCATCAAACCTTTATCCCTCCAGAAAGTCCATTGACAAGTCGGAAACCTTCTCTGGAGAGTAGGGGGCAGTATAAGCCACAAAAATTAAATTCTGGGCATGTATGGGTTTCAGAGATACCTGTTGAATGTGAACTAATGCAAGTCTGTCTTCCTGAGTTTGCAGACAGCTCCAGTGCCTTTACTGCTTCCCAGAGCTAACAGTAGTACAGTGGAATTTACAAGAACATAGTTATTTTACATTTGTGTTGGTTTCACTCCACAGTTGCTGTAGAAAGCTTTGAGCAACAGCAGAGGTACACATTGGCGCTATGCTCAGACAGGCAACTATACAAAACATGGAGTATCCTAGAAAGTTAAACTAGCAGAGACTTCTCTTCATAACAGTCAGGAATCTCTTGTGTTTGAGGCAAGGATACAGAGTGAAAAGGAAGAATTTCACATTCCATTGCTCAAAGGAGTAGGAGGGTGTAAGATGTAAACTCATCAAATGCCTACTGGTCAGATTGTGAGGTTCAAGTAGGAATCTGAGTAGATTAGTGGCGCAGTTGGTATTGACCAAGAATCTCGCTGCTAACCAGCTGCCCTATCTGTTTTAATGTCTGTGGCTAGTTCTCTGGCTGATAAGCATTTTACTTCCATAAATTAGATTTTCCTTTGAATGTTGTCACCATTTAAATAAAATTTACTTTTAGCATGTTTAAAACATTTGCCATTTTTTCCACATAAATGGCTACAGACATTAAATGTATATAACAAACACATATGACAGCTATTGCTTGTGCAGACTTCATCATTGAATTCCCTGGGAGTCACTTGTATGTTAGAATGACCAGGCTGAGCCCTAATTAATGAAGCAGCAGCTGAACTGTATACAAATACCGTGGATCTATAGAGAAGGTGAAATACTTAATTCCTTCTGTTCACAAAACAAAAGCTTAACAAACTCTGTTTATAGTTCCATATACTCCAATGTTAGTGCTTGCCAAACAATGTGAGGTAAGATTGTGGGGCAAGGGGAGATGTTCCCTAAAATGGTTTTCTCCTATGGATAATAGAGCATTAAGAAAGGTAGATGAAAGAGAGGCTGGTGAGAGAATGTCTTTAAAATTTTTTATCCAGGCTATGCACCCCAGTAGGCTGATACTGAATATCAGCCAGACAAATATCAGTCAGTTGCTATTAAATTTAATTTAATGAATTAAATTAGAACATACCATTTACTTGTATATGAATAACAAAAGTAGTTATTGTTAATATATATATAGGATATTTGACTCCTACTTAAGATTTGTGAAATTGCATTCATTTGCTGTACCGAAAAGGGAGACAATTTGGAAGGGTTGGAGCTTTCACATGGGATTTATTCAAATTCAGACCAGTACATGGAACAATGAAATTGTTTCCAAGTATAGTATAATGTGTGTATGTGTGTACATACATAAATATGTACACTGCGTTGCCTATTTTTCGTTAGCGGAAACATTATCTGCAACTTTTTTTAGCTTAGTTTTTAATACTTGCCAAAGTTCCTGAATTTGTCTCAGGTTGTCTTGTTATAGTACACAAGGCTAGGAGGTTCAACAGTGCCATCTTGTGGATCATCTTGCAGGTTTCAAAACATGGTTTTGGTTGGCATACAAACAACCTCGACAGCATAGCATGTTGTAGAATCTCAGATACGGAATGTCTGTGTGCAATCAAGCAGAATATTTCCCTCTGGTAGCCAGCCAGGCTAATTATTACTTTTGTGTCCTGAAAATTAATAACCCAAATATATTATAAGCAAATCAGAAAGTATTTCAGGCCAACTGATGAGCAGTGTGCTTGTTGTTATTCTTACTTTGTTTGCTGGGAAATGTGTTTTTAATCATCTCAGTGTGTGTTTAATCATCTCAATTTGTTTTCGTAGACAATGTCAGAATCAAAGGCAACCAGGTACACTCAAACACCTCTGTGAAGTTGTATATAGGAGACCTTCAAAATGGCACTAAACTAAAATTGAAAATAGTTAACTCTTGTTTTGTAACAATGACATACAAATTCTCAAATAACTTTGAAGGCTAAGCTGGATGGGTTGAATGTCTCACTAGTTGTTGTTTTATTTTTATTTTTTTTAATTCCAGAAGGGTAAGGGCGGGATGGAGGTCTGAAGTTTTGTCCACTGAAATCAGTGAGCACAGGTGAACTCCAGGCTGGAAGGTTTAGAGAACCTTAGGGGTTCTTACAACAAATGTTGGTGACCTCAGGGTGCGGCCACCAACTCTTGCTGGTGGCCACTCTGACAATTTTTCCTAAAATACTTAATTAACCTTGGGGAAAACATATAAATATGCCCATATACATGTCCAAATCATTGTAATTCATTTATGTAGGGGTTTATTTGCAGACTCAATAATAAAAATAATGTACAGTTGTCTCTATTCTTTACTGGACCTAAACAGAATAGAAACACACATCAGGTGCTTTGCATGTTGTCTTGTTTCTTGTTTCTTTTGCCTTTTTGGTTGCCTTTTTTAAGACTTGATAGCTACTAAGTCTGCTATCAAAAAGTTATATTAACATACAACACATACTACTTTTCACACCAGACTTACTCAGCCTTGGCCAGCCTGGGGACAAATTAAGTCCTGAATGAGGAAGTGGGTATGGAGGCAGTGGGGGCCAGGGTCAATGGGGGCACTTGGGGAGGTAATGGGGGTCAGGAGTGTGATTGGGGGGGGAGGTGAGTTCAGGGCCAGAGCCCGCATGTGAGGCAGGGGAACGGGTCCCAAAGCCAGTGGCTGGGGCCTGCCATCCACCACCCAGGGCTGAAACCCTTCCTCACCAGTCCCAGCGAAGGTGGGGAACTCACTGGCTGCCTGCTCCTCCAGCTTTTTTGTCTCAAGAGGGGGCCCAACCACTGCTGGAGGCCTATGGGGAGGGGCTGCTGCTTTGTCCCCCTTTCCCCCCCATTACTGCACAGGAGGCTGTGGCCACAAGAAAAGCCCCTGGTGGCCGCATTTGAGAAATGCTTGTGAACCTTATTGCTCACTTTCCCATGAGTGAGATCAGTTACATACTAACTGCATACTGTAACACAAATACAGAATAGCCATCAAAATAGGAACTTTAATACGTGCTTGTAGATGGGCAATTGGAGATCAATGGATAATTCGCATCACGATACAATTGATCCTTTCCAATTTGCTTGCCCTCACCCATTGTCCAGGAGAGAGTGCATGGTCTTTCATTGGAAATCAAGCATGAAAATTGGATAACAAGTCATAAAAAGCCCTGTCCCTTCTCCAGCAACTCCCTAACCACCTGCGAGGGGGAGGGGAGTGGGGAGAGTGGTGGTTGTAACAGGTGCACAATGCCTGTCTACGGCTGTGTACCCAGGCCCAAGGTCCAGGTATTCCTCAGAGATATAAATTGAGTTCTTACTACGCCTTGTGCCCCTCTTCAGCCACACAGTCCAAGACAGAATCTAGCCTTTACCTGGGACCAGTATTTGTCCTTCTGATTCTGTAATTGGAGAGCCCAGTTAAGAGTCACAAGACATAATGCTGGGAGAGTCAAGAAGAGATGGACAGCTCCAAATATCTCTCTCACTTTTTGGAACTAAAAAGCAGGATCTTGTGTATTTCTGTAGTTCCTGGCCCCTTAGCAGCTCCTGCAACTATTAAACATTTTTTTCAAACTCTACTATAAGTGAAACTGGCTCCTTAAATAGCCTTGCTGTAGGTTAATGTGGATGGTGCTTACCAGGGTCAGGGCAATTAAAGAACTATGGCCCAGATCCACAAAGGGACTTGGGCACATAGGAAATCACAGGAACAACACTGGCATCTACAAAGCCTGAGTTAGGTGCCTAGGCTCCCTGTACAATGCTTGGGGAGAGAGGGGCCTGAGATCTCCCAAATCCTGGAACCATGTAAGCTAGGCCATGAAAAACGTGTCATGGACCATGAAATCTGGTCTTTTGTGTGCTTTTACCCTTTACTGATTTCACTGGGGAGACCAATGAAATTGGTCTCAAATTGGGGATCCTGACCCAAAAGGGAGTTGCAGGGAGGTCGTAGTATTGCCACCCTTCTGTGCTGCCTTCAGACCTGGGTGGCCGGAGAGCAGCAGCTGTTGGCCAGGCGCCCAGTTCTGAAGGCAACGCCTCACCACCAGCAGCTCAAAAAGAAGGGTGGCAATACCATAACATGCAACCCTTACTTCTGCACTGCTGCCTTCAGATCTGGGTGGCCGGAGAGTGGCAGCTGCTGACTGAGGGCCCAGCCCTGCAGGCAGCAGTATAGAAGTAAGGGTGGCAAGACCATACCATGTCATCCTTCTGCGCCGCTGCTGGCAGTGGCTCTGCCTTCAAAGCTGGGATCCTAGCCCGCAGCCACTGGTGTCCAGCTGCCTAGCTCTGAAGGCAGCACCGTTGCCAGCAGCAGCGCAGAAGTAAGAGTAGCAGTACTGCAAACCCTCCTCCCCCATAACTTTGTGACCCCACCACAATTGTAGGACCTCTACAATTACAACACTGAAATTTCAGAATTAAATAGCTGAAATCATGAAATTTACTATTTAAAAAATCCTATGACTGAAATTGACCAAAATGGACTGTGAATTTGGTAGGGCCCTACCTGTGGGCGATGCCCTGCCCCTCTCAGGTAGTTCAGCCCTTAAATCTGGGATGCAGGGAGGTGCCTAGCTCTGCTTGCAGTCCAAGCCAGGAACCCCTGTCCTGGAGTCAGGTGACTTAGGTGACTAAGCTGTTTCTTGCGAGAATGAGTTATGCAGGTGCCTAACTCCACACAAGATGGCCGAATGCCCTCTCTCATAACCTGTAGAACAGTGGTTAGGAAACTCATCTAGAGTATGAGTGAGAGCTTAGTTCAAGTCTCTTTAGATGAAGAGAAGGGATTTGAGCAGGGAATCTGCCATCTCTCAGGTATGTGTTCTGACCACTAAACTGGAGGTTATATAGCAAGTCTTGTACAATTACTGTTTAATTATACAGTTATTTAAAGTAGACCAGCTTCAACAGGAGGGTTTGAGAAAGACCCACATCAGAATATGTCATAGACCAGTGAGTTAGGGCATTCACCTAAGAAATGTAGTTGATTTTTCCCTTTTCAAGTCCCACCTTATTAGGCAGAAGCAACACTAAAACCTGGGTCTACCATGTCCCAGTTGAGCACCCAAACCCCTGGATGAAAGATTATGAGAGAGGTCATCTGTCTCCTGCTCTTTTGTGTGGAGTTAGGAGTGCTCACAGCGCTGCTGGCGACAGTGCTCCTCTGCCTGTCTTCTCCCAGTTTGTGGATTGTGCTGGGGCTTAGGCCTTAGGACACCTAGAGGGAGGCAGCAGTGCACATGCCCAGACTCAGAAACTTAGGTGTCTAGGGAATGTTCACATCAGAAACTTAGGTACCGAGTTTTGGCACCTACCGGGTTAGGCGGCAGCTGAGCAGGGGCTTTGTAGATCACCAAGGAGCCTAGAAATTGGATTTCAAGACCTTTATAGGTTTGGCTCTACTTCCCTTCTCTTAGGGGAGAACACCTGTGTGCCAATCATCCCTGTTTAGGAGAGAGCACCCTCTTGTTTAGCAAAATATTTATCATTTTCCCATTTGTCTCAAACTCTCCTAGCCCCGTAGAAAAGTGTGCGCTTATATTTCTCTCCAAGTGTCCTCCTTGAGGTTTGACAACTTGATTCAGTGTTGGCAGACTGGAAATCTTTTGAGAACTCTGCTTCTGCTCAGACACATAGTACTGCATGGTTTTAGATGGTTCAGGTATACTATCAGTTGAACCCAGGAAGGACAATGACATGTGAAAGTGTAACCTACCTGATCATAGAGGAAGTTTCTTCTTAGCCTCCATCACATAGAGGTAACTTATGCCCTAGAGCATGAGGGTTCAAAGACATTTTACATTTTTGTATCCTAACTGATCGTGATTATGGATGTGTTCACGTCATATAAATGTCTAATTCTGTTTTTGAATCATACTAAACTCCTTGCCTCAATAATACCTTCTTGCAATGATATCTGTAGATTAATTATGCGCTCTTTAAAAAGTACTTTCTTTTATCAGTTTTAAATGTGCTGCCTCAATCTCTAATATGGAAAGCGCTCCATGCTTCTGATCCTTTCCCATCTCTGTACCCTTTCGATTTCATCTGTCTCTCTCGCTGTGGAGTGGCCAGGATTGAATGCAGTATTCTAAACAAGGGTTATAATTAACATTTTCAGTATTGTTTCTATTCCCTTCTTTATTCATCCTAACATTTTTGTTTGGTTTTCTAACCACCAGTGCACAATATATCAGTAGCTCAAATTATTCCTTCTGGTGTTCAGGGCTTTGCATTAGTCTGCACTGAATTTCATCTGTCGCTGTGCTTCTCCATCATCTAGCTCTGTGAGGGCAGTGGAGAATTTCTCACAATTTTTTTCTAATCTTGACTTCCTAAAGTAATTGTGTTAGCTGCCGAATTTTACCATCTCACTATTTATCCCTTTTTCCACAACACTGATAAAGATATGAAACAACACTGGTCCTAGTATGGAAAGTTGAAGTTCTCCCATGTTGGAAGTTAGCAATTTATTTCTTTGTTTTCTGTTTCTTGCACTTTTTCTTCATGCTCCTATCTCCCAACTAATTAACTCTATAAAGATAATGAGCATCATCAATGTGTACAACAGGGTTCAAATACTGAATTATGCAGTCTCTCCCTTAAAATAATGTAATATTATGCGTTCTCTAGGGACTTTCATATTATTAATTTTTAACCCCAGCATATGGTCATTCTTTATAGTATATCTGTGAGACTTGAACTCACAGATTTAAAACCCCTACAGAATGAAGACATAAGATTTTAGTATTCGTAATACCTTATTTCATCTAAGGGTATGTCTACACTACGAGAATAGTTCGATTGTACTTAAATCGAATATGTGGAATCGATATTACAAAGTCGAATGTGTGTATCCACACTAAGGACAGTAATTTGACTTTGTGAGTCCACACTAACGGGGCAAGCGTCGACATTGGAAGCGGTGCACGGTGGGCAGCTATCCCACAGTTCCTGTAGTCCCCGCTGCCCATTGGAATTCTGGGTTGAGCCCCCAATGCCTGCTGGGGAAAAAAATGTGTCGAGGGTGGTTTTGGGTAACTCTCGTCATCCAACCGTCACTACCGCCCTCCCTCCCTGAAAGCGTCGGCAAGCAATCAGTTCACGCACTTTTCTGGTGAGTGACACAGCACTGCGAGCATGGAGCCCGCTGCGACCATCGCTACAGTTATGGCCGTTGTCAACACCTCGCACCTTATCATCCAGAGGCACCTTTTCCAGAGGCAGCTGCTGAGAAATCGGGCGAGGAGGCTACGGCAGCGCGGTGAGGACATGAAGTCTGAGAGTGGCACAGACCTCTCACAAAGCATGGGACCCCACGCCGTGAACATCATGGTGACAATGGGTCATGTTGATGCTGTGGAATGGCGATTCTGGGCCCGGAAACAAGCACGGACTGGTGGGACCGCATAGTGCTGCAGGTCTGGGATGAATCACAGTGGCTGCGAAACTTTCGTATGTGGAAGGGAACTTTCCTGGAACTTTGTGAGTTGCTGTCCCCTGCCCTGAAGCGCAAGGACACCCGGATGCGAGCAGCCCTGACTGTCCAGAAGCGAGTGGCCATAGCCCTCTGGAAGCTTGCAACACCAGACAGCTACTGGTCAGTCGCGAATCACTTTGGCATCGGCAAATCTACCGTGGGGGTTGCTGTGATGCAAGTAGCCAATGCAATCGTTGAGCTACTGCTCTCAAAGGTAGTGACCCTGGGAAACGTGCAGGTGATCATAGATGGCTTCGCCGCGATGGGATTCCCAAACTGCGGTGGGGCTATAGATGGAACTCACATCCCTATCCTGGGACTGGACCACCAGGCCAGCCAGTACATTAACCGAAAGGGCTACTTTTCAATGGTGCTGCAAGCACTGGTGGACCATAGGGGACGTTTTACAAACATCAACGTAGGATGGCCAGGCAAGGTTCATGACGCTCGTGTTTTCAGGAACTCTGGTCTGTTTAGACGGCTGCAGGAAGGTATTTACTTCCCAGACCAGAAAATAACTGTTGGGGATGTGGAAATGCCTATAGTGATCCTCGGGGACCCAGCCTACCTGCTAATGCCCTGGCTCATGAAGCCCTATACAGGCGCCCTGGACAGTGAAAAAGAACTCTTCAACTACCTTCTGAGCAAGTGCAGAATGGTGGTGGAGTGTGCTTTTGGACGTCTCAAGAGGAGATGGAGAAGCTTACTGACTCGGTCTGATCTCAGCGAAACCATTATCCCCATTGTTATTGCAGCTTGCTGTGTGCTCCGCAATCTCTGTGAGAGCAAGGGGGAGACCTTTATGGCAGGGTGGGAGGTTGAGGCGAATAGCCTGGCTGCTGATTACGCCCAGCCAGACAGCTGTGCGATTAGAAGAACCCAATGGGACGCGCTGTGCATCCGGGAGGCTTTGAAAGCTAGGTTCCTCAGTGAGCAGGGTAACCTGTGACTATTAAGTTTGTTTAAAGAGAAGCTGAACCTGCCCCCGTTTCTTTACCCACTTACTGTTGACTATCCTTTCCAGCTACATACCCCATTCACCCCGTCCCCCCCCTTCCAACACACGTTTAAAAATAAAATAAATGAAACTTTGTTAATGAACAAAGTTTGTTAATGAACAAAAATCCATTTTATTTATTACGGATTTCGCGGTAAAGTGTTGAAACTGGGATGCAGACTGTGGTGGGGAGTGGACGTAGTGATGGAAAGAACGCTTCTAAACTCGAGGAATGACAGGCTGCTCCTAGAGTGGTCCGCAGTGGTGGACTGGCTGTTTCAACGGAGCCTGCCACCCCTCCTTTTCGGGACTCTGTGTGTGGGGACTATGTGACTTTGTGGCGGGGGAGGACGGTTACAGATCCCCTGCTGCGTGGCTCTCTGATCCAGGATAAGGACCGCTGCATAAGATCTCTATCCGCCCTCCCCTGCCACAAACTCACATAGACCCCCCCACACAGAACATGAAAACCACCTCCCAGACTGACCAGGGTGCCTAGTGACTGCAATGTGTGTGTGACCTTCTGCTGAACCTGCCCCCGTGTCTGTACCCTGGTAAAGGTGACTGTCCTCTCCAATTTCCAACCCCCTTCCCCTCTGTCCTCCTGCCTCCGGTCCTGCAGAACATCCACAAGGTGCCGGACCGTGTCCGTTTGCTCCCTCATTAGTCCAAGCAGCTTTTGAGTTGCCTGCTGGTCTTCCTGCCACCACCTCTCCTCCCGTTTGCTGTGTGCTCGCTGGTATTGCGACATGTTCTCCCTCCACTGGGTCTGCTGGGCCGCATCGGCTCGGGAGCAGCCCATAAGTTCTGAGAACATGTCGTCCCATGTCCTTTTCTTTCTCCGTCTAATCTGCGCCAGCCTCTGCGAGCGGGATGCCAGGGTAGGTCGGGAGACATTCACAGCTGTGGGATGGGAAAAAGGGAGTGAATTCCTCACAAAGATAATTTTTTGTGAACAATGAACATAGTCTTTCTCTGTGAACAAGACCATGCACAGCACCTATCACATGCGCACTCAGGACAAGGTCGAATTTTCGGCCTTCGCATTCAGTGCCTGGGGTCTTGCAGTGGAGATCAGACAAGCAGGACAGGACAGCAGAATTCGGGTAGCAGGTTGACATGGTAAGCCGTAGACTTTTGGCTGCTTAAAACTTAAATTATAGCAGTGCCCTCCTTTCACGTTCAAAGCAATGCTCCTATCGTTGGCCAGTTCCTGCTGCTGGCAATCCGGCAAGCATGAACTCTGCCCCTGTTCCACCCCCTCGTGGCTGTCCCCGGGAAAGATCCCTGTATGCTGCCCCTCTCCCACCTCCACTGCGTGGCTGTAAACCGCCGGTGACGGTTCTGTAAAGGAACAGGCAAGCAGTCCCAATAGTAACATTCCCCTAATTCTAAGCAGGTCACCATGAGCGACATCACTCTGCTGAGAATTTCTGAGACCGAGAAAGAACGCATGCTGCGTGAAAGCCAGCAAAAACCAGGGCCATATGCCTCCATGCTCTGCAAGGCAATGATCCCAGAGTACTTGATGATAGCCTGGCGAGGAAAAGTTTCCTACCACGGAGGACACAATAAGGCCGCTCTCCCCAGGAACCTCATGCAAAGGCTTTCCAATTACCTCCAGGAGAGCTTCGTGGAGATGTCCCATGAGGATTTCAGCTCTATCCCCGGACATATAGACCTTCTTTTCCAGTAGCTGCACTGGCAAGGACTAAAAAGTAGAGCGCCTAGGGCAAACTAATCATGATAAACCGGACATTGTTAGATTCTTTTGCAGTAGTTGCACTGCCAAGGACTAAAATGTTAAGCACCATGGGCAAACAAATCATGAAAAACCCATTGTTAATATTCCTGTTCTGTTCAAAATAAATGTTTACATGTTTAAAACACTTTACCGACTGATCCTTCCCCTGATTCAGGGTCTGGGTTAACACCTGGGGACGGCTGGTAGGGGATCTCTGTGAGGGTGATGAAGAGATCCTGGCTGTCTGGGAAATCAGCGTTGTAAGCGCTGTCGACTGCGTGGTCCTCCTCCTCACCTTCCTCATCTTCCCTGTCCGCTAACATCTCCGAGGAAGCGGCCGTCGACAATATCCCATCCTCAGAGTCCACGGTCAGTGGTGGGGTAGTGGTGGCGGCCGCACCTAGAATGGAATGCAGTGCCTTGTAGAAATGGCATGTCTGGGGCTGGGATCCAGAGTGTCCGTTTGACTCTTTGGTCTTCTGGTACGCTTGTCTCAGCTCCTTGATTTTCACGCGGCACTGCGTTGCATCCCGGCTGTACCCTCTCTCTGTCATGGCTTTTGAGATCTTCTCGTAGATCTTTGCATTCCATCTTTTCGATCGCAGCTCCAAAAGCACGGACTCATCGCCCCACACAGCGATCAGATCCAAAACTTCCCGATCAGTCCATGTTGGGGCCCTCTTTCTATTCTGAGATTGCATGGTCACCTCTGCTGGCAAACTCTGCATCGTTGCCAGTGCAGCTGAGCTCGCCACGATGTCCAAACAGGAAATGAGATTCAAACTGCCCAGACAGGAAAAGGAATTCAAATTTTCCCGGGGCTTTTCCTGTGTGGCTGGTCAGAGCATCCGAGCTCGGACTGCTGTCCAGAGCGTCAACAGAGTGGTGCACTGTGGGATAGCTCCCGGAGCTATTAACATCGATTTCCATCCACACCTAGCCTAATTCGACATGGCCATGTCGAATTTAGCGCTACTCCCCTCGTTGGGGAGGAGTACAGAAATCAAATTTAAGAGACCTCTCTGTTGAACTAAATAGCTTCATTGTGTGGACGGGTGCAAGGTTAATTCGAGTTAAAGCTGCTAAATTCGACATAACCTCCTAGTGTAGACCAGGCCTAGTTTAGTGGTCTTTTCAAGTATTCTATCTTCTCTATAATTTTCTTGTAATGTTAGTAAACACCTTGTTTAAGCTTCTGTACTATGAAATAATAGAACTCTCTATCTTACTTGGATACTTTCAGTGCAAATGAACCTACTAAAATTTGTGAGGTTTAAAAGGTGCAATTTTTGACAGTATTGCACATATAAAATTGGAATAAGTGCTTTATACATTCCAATCTTAAATGTGGGCTTTTTCTCCACCCGTTATAATAAAACTAGAATTCCTTATGAAAGTATTTTCACGAACTTTAAACAATCCTGGCAAATTTAGCCTTGTATTCCTTAAATAAGCACTACTTTACCTTTTATTTAAACTTAAATAAATGTGTCTACCAAATATAAAATAGTAAAAGCATGTATAAGAATTCTATTTTAGTAACAGTAATATTTTTTTCACTTTTTTGTTTATTAAAGCCTAGAAAAAGTAATGTTGCATCTTCAAAACAACATCTGTCAAACCGATTTTCATCAGATTAAATATATCCTCAAAGCAACCATCACAGGTTATAAAATACTAGAAATGTAGGTTATACTTAGCATAAAACACCAATAGAATTTAAAGCACTTGAAAGTGTGTTACAAATGTAGCAATGATAGCCTGCTCCTTTCTTGGGGTCTGCTGACATGCTCACCTCCCCCAACCCCTATTTTTCGCAGGTGTTTCTGAGCAACAGTAGTGTATGTTGGACTACTGCAAACACAGTAAATGTCTCAGTGCAGTGGTTCTAAAACTGTAGGCTTTGGGGCTTGTCTACTGGTTCACAGAATTAAAAGTTCTGAGAACCAAGCAGTAGGGGGTCGGGATGGGAGGTGCATCTGTAAGAAGATCTCTCATAAAGTGGTCCTGTGAATTAGAGTGAGAGAACTACGGATTCAGTGTACCATGTCCTTTTGTTATCCTTTTAAATCAGCATTGGCACATGTCATAGTTATTCAGATCTTCAAAGACAAAAGCTGAGGATCTTGATTTTCAAAGTTCTTTAGGGGACAAAGAGGTCTAGCAGAAATGGACAGGAGAGCCAGTGGATTTAATGTAGCACACAAACATAATACTGTAACCCAATAGTTTATAGCTATTACTAGGTTTCCTTTTTTTCTGCTAAAGAAGAAATAGGATATGACTGTGCACTTACTGACAGGTTACTGTCCCTTTCACTGGGGGGTTGGACTGGCATCAGGTTGGCCCCACAGGCAGGGAAACAAAGTGGTATAAAGCCACCTTTGACTCTTTAACATAGCATGGGTGGATTAGACTAGAGCATTTGGGCCACTTTAGACAAGAAGAGAGAAGTCAAGAGGCTGCTGTCAGAGGAAAATGACACTGGTATGTAAGTTAAAATCAGTTCAGTATGGATCTTAACTGTGGGGAAAAAAATTAAAACGATTGCTTGTTACCATTTGGGTTGTTTTTCTTTTGCTGCAGTGGTTCTATAGGATTTGTTAATGTAGCTGTCTATACTACAGTTAGCATTAAGGATTTCTGTGATTTAGCTGAAGTTTATGGTAGGCTATTACACCCTAGTACTGGGCAGTGCTGGTAGAAGCCAGGGCTGGAATTTAAGAAGGGTGAATTAAATCTGAGGAATATCAGGAAACGAGTATTCCTAATTTTTGTCTCAACTGTCTCATTAGTTAGTTCTGCTATACCATCTGAAATGCTATCCTCAAACAGCTCTTGAACTAAATTGATTAGGAAGGCGATTTTAAAGACTTACAGAATCTTCAGTGTAATTTCTTTGGCAAGAGCAAGACAGAGTACGACCAAATAAAAAAAAAAAAGCACAAACCTAGCATGAGTTCTCAGTTTGTTACCTTCATTGGGAGTTCAAGGGGCTGGGTACCTTGTATGAACAAGTTCTTTGAATAATATGACACAGAAGACCAGAATTCCCAAAAGGCATTGGAAAGCTTGCAATTGGAAGAGGTGTTTTAAAACAATTGTGATGTCAAAAATTCCCTTTTTTTAAACTCACGTATTGCTCCTGGCCACACCCGCCCTCTTGTTTTTTTAAAGCAGCAGGAAGCGTGGTTCACATGATGGTGTGTGGTGGCAGGTTGACAAAGCATAGCAGGTCCAGTACACACAAGCTTTTTGCAGGACATACAAACCTGCTTTTGAATTTCATGCATCATCAGAGCACAGTGAATACTGAAAGGTCATGGTGAGAATATAAGAAAAAAATCCATCAGATTCAGATTTGCCATTATGTAGCCTCTTTAAAAATGTCATGGCAGAAAATAATTGTGCTGCTGTACCTGTGTTCTTTTTCCCCTGAGGGTACGTAAAGTTGAACAAATCAATTAAATAACTATAATCTTTCTTATTTTCCAGCCCACCTAAACCAACGGTGTTCATCTCCGGTGTCATTGCAAGAGTGAGTTTACATGTTAATTTCTTTTCAGTCCTTTGATTAAGAGCCTTTTCATTTCATCACTGATTAGAGAAAAATTTTTAATTGTGATCTTTTCCCTTTCCTCTCATATTTGACTTGATTGGGGTTTATATTTATACTTTATTTAAGCCTGCTTAAGTATTTTTTATTTGATTAGGTTATGGATGAATAGATATATTGAAATTGTTTCTACTGTTTTAGTTTGTGAGTTTAAAAATGTGAAGCTATTGGACTTTGTCCTGTATCGTTGATGCTACTGCATCACTTTTTTCAAAACTTGTTACATACGGACCATCTCCAGTAGCTTGATCCATGTGGATAGACACCTGCTGAAGTCAAATGGGCACCACACAAGCATAAGAGTCCATCCACACAGATCCAACTGCACGATCTAACTCTGTGCATGTGATGTATAGAAGCACTTGCATCCTTATTGCATCTCAGACATAAACTTCTCGTTAAAATTATATTGTGGGGAGATGCATAGATGTAATCAAGTAATGAGAATCCTGAAACAAGTGCAATTGCCTACATTAATATTATTAGCTCCATCACTGTGCACATACATAGGGCTACAAGTGCAACCCTTACTTACAAATGTGAGCACCTTTCATGTAAATAGTCCATTAAAGTCAATGGGATTACTTGTGAGCATACTGATGTAAATGTTTCACAGTCTAGTTTCTTCTGGATTAACTTTTTTCTAACAACTGTCAGTGCTCAAAAATGATAAATATGTGTTTTAGTTGCTTCCTATAATTATAATAGAGCTAAGGCATGAATATCAACATGATGTGATTAACATTAATTTGCCAAGAATTTAATAATAATTTATGCCCAAACTCACTGTAATTGTCAGTGTATGGAATGTAACATAATCTCCCTATATACTCAGAATGAATTACCCAAGCTTGTATCAACCATATTACCACCAATTGGTGAGGTGAAACTAAGCTAAGCGTGGGTTAAATGAGTGTAAATAAATTTGTTACAGTTATGTTTTGTTTAACCCAGACCCCACGCCCTTACTAGACTGCAGTGCTCAGTTGGTCAGTTTCATTTATTTTCTGGGTCTGGAGCCAGAGGACCATTTAATCAGTGGTCAAGCTGCTGTGAATAGTCTTGTCAGAATCAGTTAGGAAGAATTTGCACTCTTGTATGTGCCTGGCCACCGCAATGTCCTCTGCAAGACTTAAGTCCTGCAATGGAACTGTAGTGGGTGCCAGTGGAGAGGCCAAGCACATGCTCCGTGTGAACTGTGAAAGGTTTCCATGCCAACCCAGCCTGATGGTGGTAATTGGGATAGATCCATACTGGGGAAGTGGTATAGCCACAAGATCTGAAGTGCCAAGAATGGGCTGCTGCCATTTGCTGAAGCCCTTGAGCTAGAGTAGCAGAGAAGTGCTGGCCTCAGAATGAGACTGGGTGTGTATTTCAGTGATATAGTTGTGCTGGCCTTCCCCTGCATAAAGCTCAACATTACTGTGCCTTTTAGGATTTCATCCTGAGATGTTTTGGGGGGTTGTTTGTTTGTTTACAGCCAAAAACATTTGCATTACAATTTAGAAGCTTTAGTCTCACTTTGTCATCTCTAAAATTGTGACATTTTGCCTTGATGACATACAAACATCCTTTTTTTGTTGCTGAGCATAACAAAAAAAAGGGGACCTGGACTTTGTAAGTCTACAAGGTCCAGGCCTAGTGAAAATAGAAGGGAAGTCCTTTCCTTAGTTATCTTGCTACTTTTCCTTCCTCTAGCTTGTATCTTGCTCTTTAGGAAACACTTGACTCCTTGGTAGGTTACTATGGTGACCTGCAGCATGCTTGCAGCCAATGATTTGCACTCTATAGCTCAGGCAGGCAGTACTGCACCTCCAGGCTCTACTGTGGCTGCCTTGATCCTCAGACTTTGTCAGTTCGCCACCACCAAAAAAAGCCCAGTGTTTGAACTGGGAGCCACTTTGGCAACCACATCCTTCAGCCAGATACAAAGTAGTTCTCTGCATGGCAGAGAAACATTTCTGGAGGACAGTGATGGACCCACTTTGGCGACCGCTTGTCCTCTAAAACACTCATCAGTCATATTTAGTGTGTTAACAAGACCTGCATTCAGGCCGCCATCTCAAGTATATGTGAGAGGGAAGTAGGAGAGGATACAAAAAAAAAAATCAATGATAGCAGAGGGGGAAAAAAAGGGGAAAATATCAGTTCAGAGAAGAAAATATCTTCAAAAAAGAGAAAAATTTAGTGCAGAGAGGGATTAAATGAAGCAATTTAATGGTGAAAATTATAGTTAGACTAATGTTTGCAGTGTTGTTGTAGCTGTGTTTATCCCAGGATATTAGAGAGACAAGGTGGGTGAGATAATATTTTTCATTGGACCAACTTCTGTTGGTGAAAAAGACAAGATTTCGAACTACACAGAGCTCTTCAGGTCTAGGAAAGGTACTCAGAGTATCACAACTAAATACAAGTTGGAACAGTTGTTTAGCATAAGTAGTTAACACATGTTCTAAGAGACCATTCAAGGTGAAGTGGCCTGAGAGCATCTCCCTAGTCTTTGGCCAGAAAAGGGGGTTAGTGAGTTACAGATTGTTGTAATAAGCCATAAAATCCAGTGTCTTTATTAAGACCATGAGTTTTAGTGTTTAGCAGAGTTATGAATTTAAATTCCCAGACTCATCTGTGCAGGTTTCCTTTGAGGATGAGATCTGAGAGGTCAGATATCATGTGATTGTTTTGTGAAAAGTGTTCACCCACAAGTGATACAAGGTTTTTGTCTTTTATCATTTTTCTGTGAGAGTTCATGCAAGAGCGCAGTGATTGTCTGGTTTCACCCACATAGAATCATCTGACTGGACACCCCACAGTAGACAAAAACAACACACTCGATCATTACATTGATAGCTTCAGGAAAAAAATTGACTGAAATCCTTAAACATCACATCCACCACAGTCTCTCCACTGCTGAGAGAACAGCAACACTGTCCCTGAAATCCAGCCATCAGATAGTGATCAAACCAGCAGACAAAAGGTGCACCATTCTAGTCTTCAGCTGTGATGACTACATCAGCGAGCCCAACCACCAACTCTCTGACATCACCTACTATAAAGAACCCAGAGACCCACACACACACCACAGTTCACCCAGGAATTTAAGGATATCATCACATGCTTCCCCAAGCAACTCCAAGAAAAACTCTACAACCTCATCCCCCATGAGCTGCCCCCAGAGACCTTGTACATGCTTCCCAAGATACATAAACAGGGGAACCCAGGCAGACCCATCATATCTGGGCATGGCACTTTTATTGAAGGAATATCAGGACTCATAGAAACCATCCTCAAATAATCACCGCACAAAGGGACAGCTTCCTCCATGACACAACCGACTTCCTCCCCAAACTCTGCAACATTACAACCTTCCTTGACAACTGTCCTTGACACCTATACACCAACATCCCTCACAATGATGGCATCACTGCCTGCCTTAAATATCTACAAGACAAAGGACAACACTCAGATATCCATCCAAAACACATTACCAAACTCATCCATTTCATTGTCACCCATAACAATTTTACAGGCAACAGCAAACACTTTGTCCCAAGTCATGGGAACAGCTGTGGGTACTAGAATGGCTCCCCAATATGCCAACTTGTTCATGGGCCCCCATGAGGAAGAATTTCTGGACAAATGCACCACAAAACCAATGATATACCTGAGATACATTGATGATATTTTCATCCTCTGGACAGACGACCTAATCTCCCTCATAGATCTTCACCACAACTTCAACAACCACCACCTGTCCATTAAACTCTCTCTAGAACACTCCCACACCAGCCTCAACTTCCAAGACACGAGGATCAGCTTCAACAATGGAACCCTTCAGACAACTATGTACAAGAAACCCACGGATCACCACACCCACCTTCACAGATCCTCCCCAAACACACCAAGCGATCTGTTATCTACAGCCAGGCCCTCGGATACCGCAGAATATGCTCAGAGGAGAAAGTGCAAGATACACACCTTAACACTCTAAAAACTGCCTTTGTCAAACAAGGACACTCCACCAGAGAAGTAGATTGTATCATGGAACAGGCCATCCAAATTCCCCGAGAGAACCCACTTCAATACAGGGGGGGAAAAAACCCTCCGACCTCACACCGGTAGTTGTCACCTGCTGCCCAACACTGTAACCCATACAAGGCATCTTTAAACAATTACAGCCCATACTTAATGGGGACCTGAAAGAAATCTTTCCCAGCCCCCCTCTTCTGGCCTTCAAACAACCCCCTGATCTCAGTAAGCTCATCAGAAGCAAGCGCCCCACAGACCAGGACACACCAACTCAAAAGAGCACTGGACCCTGTCAGATCAACAGATGCAAAACCTGCCTACCTATTTCCACTGCTACGATGACCAGTACCTCCCACAACAGACCTTTTAAGATCCATTATGCCTATCGCACCTTGTGGTGTACCTCATCCAGTGCACTAAATATCTAAACAACAACTGTATGGGTGAAACCAGACAATTATTATGCTTTCAAATGAAGTCACATAGAAAAGAGATAAAAGACAAATACCATATCACTGATGGGCCAACACTTTCACTAAACGTCATTTCATATCTGACCTCTCAGTTTTTGTCCTAAGGGAAATCTGCACAACACTTTCGAAAGACAAACAAATTCATAACTTTGCTAGACACTAAATATCACAGTCTAACTAAAAACACTGGATTCATAGCTTATTACAACAGTATGTAACTCATTATGTTCCCCGTTTTTGTCCTATGACTGAAGAGGTGTTAATAGGCACTTCACCTTTAATGGTCTCATAGACTAGACTAGGTGGGTAAGGTAATATCTTTTATTGGACCAATTTCTGTTGGTGAAAGAGACTAGCTTTCAAGCCACACAGAGCTCTCCTTCTTAGAATGTGTTTACTTATGTTAATCTGTTTCACCGTGTATTTAGTTGTGACACTGAGTACCTCTCTCAGACCTGAAGAGAAGCTCTCCGTAGCTCAAAAGTTTGTCTTTCAGCAATAGAAATGGTCCAATAAAGTATATCACCTCTCCCACCTCATCGCTCTAATGAACAATATGGCCCTGAAAGAGCAAAGGCAAACTTGACAAGATAGAGAGGGGACATTAGGGTAAAATGGAGGGAAAATAAAGTGGACATAGGATTTCTGTTTTGTATAAAATCACTTTGTACAACATTGTCATCTGCCAGTGAACAGAAGTTAAAGTGTTTCTGGCCTAAACATAAGAAAATTAGATTCTTCCCCAGCTTTTAGACAGGGATATGGTGATGTTCCCTCCCTAGTCCCTGCCCCTTTGGATGCTAATGATTGTCCTCCATTGCTTTTCAAAGGGTTGACAGGGATGACTTCACAAACAGAAATAAGCAGCTGCCTGATTCCTTGCTGATTGTACAGCAAATACGTACTACTGCAATTGGGCTGGTTTTGCAGAGTAGGTGTTAGGTGATGATGGCACAGGTGGGACCAATGCTTCTTTAAAAGGGACATTTTAAACTTGAAATCTAAGCTATGTTTATACTAGAGAGTTAAAAGCAGTTTGACTATGCAGCTCCCCTGGCAGAATTCTGTTTATTTGTATGGTGTAACAAACTACTTTCTCCTGTTTTTAAAATGTTTTCCCCTCCCTTGCTGCTGTTTAAAAAAAATTGTCACAAATAAGGAAACTGAGCATAATAATCAGAGTAACTGAGGCCATGTCTAAACATACAGCTGCGCTACTGCAGCGCGTCTGGTGAAGACGCTCTGTGCCGATGTGAGAGAGCTCTGCCATCGACATAAAACCATCTCAACGCGTGGCAGTAGCTATGTCAGCGGAAGAAGCTCTCCCGCCAACAGCGCTGTGCACATGAGCACTTATGTCAGTATAACTTATGTCGCTCAAGGGGCGGTTTATTCACACCACTGAGCAACATACGTTTTCCCAACATAGATTGTAGTGTAGACATAGCCTGACTTTACACAAAGCGCTGACACTGCAGAAATCAAAAACAGAAAAATCTTCTCTCTCCAATCTGTAAGATACAGTCATTTTAGGTGCTACTTGGAACAACAGTAGGTGAAAATTTTCAGACAGAAGTGTGACTTTTTTTTTTTTTTTTTTTTTTAAGTTTACAAAATCCCTGTTAAAAATGCCAAGATAGAATGCATGCAGTTTGTCTGCAAAGGAAGAAAGGAAATAGAGGGACCCACAGTGTTTTTCATATGTTCTTTATGCTTTAAATAAAAACAAAATACTATCAGTTTGCACTGGTTGGCATGTTTTTTAAATGTTTGTATTTTTCCTGGTGTATTCTTTAACAGGGTGATAAAGACTTCCCTCCAGCTGCAGCTCAGGTGGCTCACCAAAAACCTCATCCCTCTGTGGAAAAGCTTCCTCATCCACAACATGTCAATCAGCACATCAACCAGCCTCGCAAGTGAGCCCTCTGTCAAAAAGCCAGTCAGACTGCATCAGTGAATACATTGTAGAAAGAAGAGATTCGAGTTTTTAGGATTCACGCTACCAAATCAATAAAACTGGCCTTTAAAAATGATATATGTTGCTTTTGCCTTAATTCTCCATGGTTTAATAAAAATGGAGATTTCATTAGGTTCTGTTACTCCAGATGGAAAACATGCCGCTTTGCCACTGTGTGTTTGCTGATCGAGAGTATTACTCAGTTTATCCAGTTCAGTTTTGCTTAGCAATGTAATAAATCTGTTATTGCCGAGACCAAACGTGAATATAAATAATTAATCTGATGAAGGGATTTAGATGCGGGATTGCCATAGCCAATAGCAGAGGTAACTTTACTGTTAAACCTATTGGGGATCATATAAGATTTTGTGTTTGGTTTATTTGACGTGGGGAGGATGTTTTTTGTATTTGTTTGGGAGGTTTGTAATATGTGGGAGTCTGATTTTTATAGAATCTTGTAGTCTGGACTATATTTGTAATCTATCTAGAATATAAGAAAGAATGTTGCTAAAGTTTTTATGCTTTAGATTCTCTCCTTTGAATTTAGCTGTGGCAGAGAAGAAATGATCAGAAACCATGATCAAATGGGGTGTGGGGAGGAATCTAGTTGATCCTTTGTGACACCATGTTCCATTTACAGCACCTCTTCCATGTAGACTTTGTACATTTGGAGCGCTGTTGCTTTAAGTGGGAGGAAGATGTCAAAATAGGGGGAAGCCTATTCTATGCAGTGTCATTCCTCAGCTCACCTGTTGGGTCTCGTGATGGGTATTTGTGAGACTTCAGGACCCTGTGAAGCCTTTCTAAATAAAGTGAGCAATAAGGCATAGTGGTGTGTAGTAAATCATTGAGGTGCAAGCAGTCCAATGCTGTGAAGAAGTGAGCTCCCTTACTTCCCACTGAGAGAGTTGAGGGAACTCAACATCTCACAGAATTGGCCCCAAAATAGACAGAAGGGTAAATCCATTTAACTTAAATACGGTGTATGGTTATTGTTCTAAAATATGGACTATCTGTAACTGTAAATGTGTCTGACATCATGGTGCACCGTCTATTACATACCATGTCTGCTGTTTTTTCTAGACTTTTACCATAGGCAAGCAGATGATACAGATAAGATGTACCATTTTAACTAACGTAGTCAAGATTAGGTCTGGCCATGTGTATAAATCTTTTTATGCTTGCACAGTTTAAAATCACTAGCTCTATCAAAATCAGTACCCCTGTCTATTGCCTCCCACATCTAATCTCTATACACCCATGACGTTTTTTTTAAATGTAGCCTATATTTTTTAATATGTAGTTGAATTTTTAAAGGAATATAAATACACTACAGGCTTTAGTACCCTGCATGATTATAGAATGTCACATCAGGAAACGTGGCCACTTGGACCAACACTGAAGTCACTCATCTGGCAAACCCTGGTAGTTCTGGGCTGCTCAGGGCTTGGTAGTGTATTTAGAGTTAAAAATCAAATAGCATGAAAAAGTAGTGAGAGGAGAGCTTTAAAAATACTATTTAAAACCATGCTAAATAAAGTCATGATTCTTCTGAGTGGCTGATTATTGTAAATTGAAATAGAAAAAACAGTGGCATTTTCTAAATGGGGTAATTCAGTTCATTGTGAGTAAGATTTACCCCTGTGCAGACGCCCTGCACAAGGGCTGTGCATCACTTGGTGAGGATCCTCTATACATAGAAATGAGCTTCACCCTGTATGCGTTCATGTACATCTGCAGACCAAAAAAGTATAGTCTGGCTATGCGATCCTTCTGTAAATGAAATAAGATTGTGAATTTCTTGGGCTTCTGGGAAAATACTCAAATTTAATAAAAATTTATGCTGGGATATTTTCTTGTCAGCTGTCTTCGCCGTACTGTCAGCTTAAGAGACTTGTGAACTGTATTTGCCTTAAGGATGGAGCATCCTCTCAAATTAAAATTTGCATATTCAGCATTTTAAAAAAACACACTGAAACACACAACATAGGCCTCTTCTCTAAGGACACAGTCTTGTAATCCCTTACTCTTGTTAGAGGACTTATTCCTTCACCCTCCCACTTCCCTGGTCCTTCTTGTGTAAACAGAGAGTAACAATACCCAAAATCCGAAGGTGCAAACAATTCGATGTTTATTGGGGTGAACTTCCAGCAAGCTTAAATCCGAGTTCCCGTTCCTTATTTTCGAATCTCAACTTACTTCCTGTTTGCCCCTAATTTATACAGTAATATTCTCAGCTGTACCTTAACCAATCATTTTACTGAAATTTACCTAACCAATCCTAACATATTTTAACATGATTAGCTAACCAATTATATCCCACCACCTTAATTAGTTTACACCCAGCAAAATTAATTATTGAGCAGACAGAAACAATCACAGAACCAGACAGAGACCATGCAAATAAACAATAGCAAAGTGGGAAATATAATAAAACAATAGAGAAGTGAGAATTTCACAACTACACCTATAAAGACATAAGAATTTCCCAGCTGTGTCTATTGATAAGTGAGTTCTTACCAGACAGAAAACTATCGAACTAAATTTCCTTTTACATCTTCTAGGCTCTTCCCTTTCTCTGGAGGTGATAGATCGGATCACCTCCCTAACAGCCCCAGATTGCCTTATTTCCATGTGACTAGTCTGGAATATGATGATGTGACCATTCACTTCCCAGCTTATGGCTGCCTCTGCTGCTTAGCCAAAGGCCTTAGCTTAAGAACAGGGCCTCAGACTGTCACAGTGAGAGAAGGTCCTTACACAGATTCTTTCTTTTATACCTCTATAGCTAGCTAAATGATAAACATATACCTAAATTCTTAAAGTATAGGCCTTTACAGACAGGCCTAAATATATACATCTCTACGCCGATATAACGTGACCCGATATAACACGAATTTGGATATAACGCGGTAAAGCAGTGCTCTTAGGGGGTGGGGCTGCACACTCCAGCAGATCAAAGCAAGTTCGACACAACGCAGTTTCTCCTATAACACAGTAAGATTTTTTGGCTCCCGAGGACAGCGTTATATCGGGGTAGAGGTGTATATCCGAACAACACTGTGGTTCTGTTAAAGCCAATGGAATTACTTACCTGAGTAAGTTGACTTGCATTTTGGGGCAGTGACTGTTTTTGTACAGTGCCTAGCGCAATGGGGCCTCATTCTTCATTTGCCTTTAGGGACTATTATAAAACATGGCTAATACTAATAATACTTGCATGCTGGCAGGATTCAGCCCTAAAAAATTGCTGATATGCTAATGGTCCAGTCAACAGTTGGCACTGTCCTGCACCAATACATTTTCCTCAATTATTTGGTAGTATGTGGGTACTGGCTTTGGAATTCACTGGGTCTAGCAATAGGAGATGACACTACATGCTTCCAGTGATATATTACTTCTTATTACAGTGACCATCAAACTTAATGTTAAAAACTAGGCACATTAATGTTAAAAGCTAGGCACACTCCTAATGCTGGTTGTCAGTATATATAGACAAGCTTTGCAGCATCCATTAGATATTCTAGACAGATGTAGGTGTGAACAGCAGAAAATTACTCAGATCGTTTTAGTGATTTTCAAGATGGTGAGAATTAATATAAGCTTAGAGGGACTCGCTCTGTATAGACATAGAAACTGTTGGATATCCATGTTTGCACACATAGCACCACCTTGTCCAAAATAAAAAAATCTTAGCCAGGGGATGGATTGTGTGCTGCTGCAGGATCTATTTTAATTAAATAAATGCATTTTAACAGCCTTTAAGTGCAAAATAAACTATCCAGATGTTCAGCTGTTAACATGAAATGAATGTTAGACGTTTCCTGGAATAGAATTGTCAGCATGGTAATGTAACAATAAAAATGACTCCTGTGGTATATATTTGGTGTACCTCTCCACGGGTTCAATACATCTGAACCGTTATTTGATTCTTACTCAAAATGTTAAGCAATGAATCAACACTTGAACTAGTGACATTTATTGAGGTTGCTTGGCACAAGATACGGGAAGTTTTAAATAGATTCTCATCCTGTGAAGTATTCCCTGGTCATTTAAAATAAAACTCGCTGTTGTCTACTAATGCAAGTTAGGAAACTGACAATTGGGGGATTCCAAGAAGTTCTTCGTGGGGGACACAGATGTAGAAGCTGGGGAAACTACGTACAGCAATTTGTTTTAAATTGATGGGGTAAAGGAAATGGTACTTAACATTTTAATGTAGTACTTGTTTCAGTTCTGTTCTCTCTCAATGCAAAAGGTTTTATAATCAGCATAGTTGTAAGCTTCTCAAAGTCCTTTAACATGATGTATAGATTTGTAGCACTCTTTGTAACAAGCTAGTTTAAAAAAACTAAGCTCACGATGTTTTTGGAGACTTACTGGTGGTAGTAATTTATTATTACTACTTACATAGCACTATAAATGTGCATGGTGCTTCACAGTACGCATAAAGATGGATTTCCTGCTCTGAGGAGTTTACAGTGTAAAGCTCTGATCCTGCAAACATGTACACGTGTTTCACTTTATGGACATGACTTGTTCTACGAACTTCATTGGGACAAATCGCACGCATAACAGACAGCTTCCCCATTCTAGAATTCACAAACCTTAAGTGGTGGGATATTAATCCTAATAAAGATGGAGTAAAATTTTCACTATTTGTGAATACTTTGGGATGGTCTCTTAGCACAGGAGGTTGCCTTTGTCATTTACAGGCGGTGTCTTGTACAGGTTTTACTGTAATTGAGAGGGTGCAAGGAATCTACATTAATGAAAAAATATTTCCTCAAACCATTGGTACTCAGATGGGGTCATATAGTAAGTACCCTCAGAAAAACTTGGTAACTCCACATGGTCGCTGTGTGACTTTTTAACTATTCCTGCCCTCGGGTTGTAGTTGTGGATAATGGAGGCGGGAGGCAGGCTACCTACTCTGAAGATATGGGCGGGAAGGGGGCTGTAGTTCTGTGGATGGACTGAGGACTCCACAGAATTTTAGCTGCTCTGAGTTTTTTTTCTAGGCCCCCTGCTCCCTGGTAATGTGAGACTATATACCCACTGGCCATTCATTCCAACATCTGCATAAATGACAGCTTCTCTAGGGAAGCAGGATGGGGGTGGCACTGGGGCCCATGTTATTGCTATTTAGAACAACATTACCTTTGGATATCTGCCATCTCCAGAGGGCAGAAGGATCCTGAGCCCTAGCTGTAATGCGTTAAGGTGCAGAGGCCTCCATGGGTTTGGAAGGGACAGAAAGCATGAAGTGGGGATGTTGCTTCTTTTTTCTGTATCCTTGAAAACCCCTCAGGAATTTGTATCTCCTGGTTCGCCTCAGCCCACATCAATTGACAGTATCTGGAAAATGGTATTTTCCTCTACCTTTCTATAATATCCTGGAAAAAGCTTTGGGACTGGAAGGCTGGGAGAAGAGATAGAAAAGGATGTTTTGTACAAAGTGATCCACAAAATGAAAAAAATTGAGGATTGCTATTTAAGACTTGTTTGTTTCCCTTTCCTGCAAAGGGAGCTGAGGCAGGAACGGGTACAACGTTCTAAGCAGAGTATTTATTACTGCTTGGAGGTGGCAGAAGTCTTAAGATGTGATCATTTATGCAACCTGTACTGATCTCTCAACACCTGCTAAAGGCCAGGTTTGAAATGCAGACACCAAGCCTATTACAAAATACACGCTTGCAAGTGATCTGTTAAGTAGCCCTGTAATACAATCGCTGCTGCCCAGCTTGTGTGTGAGGTATTTTTAGCAAACTGAAGTCCGTATTATTCTACACTCACAGCATTAAAAAAAATGCTTTTGTAATCTCTGATTTTCAGGATTCTAAAAGTTGCTTTGCAGTTAGTGAATGATGAATATAATACCACAGTGCCTACTGACGATAGTGAGGACACCTGTGTTATCTTATAGTTCTCTCGTTATTGCGGGTGTATATGTGAGCAAAAATTCTGTAGCAAAATATTTTTACCCTTGCTTCTGGCTGATAATCAGGTGACTGTTTACAAAAGCAGGCAAAGTAACTTCATCCCAAGGCATTCTCAGTAAACTTAAACTACGTATGGTGTCAATGGGAGTCAATCTTCCAGAAACATTTGTTATGAAAGTTCAAAACCATTGATTCAATTCAAGTTAAATGCAAGTGTTTTCTGCACTTAGTGGCAGCTGCCAGAAGCTGGAATAACTAGTGGCTCGTGGTATTTCGAATGTGACAGGAACCCCAGGCCATGTTTGAAATCTTACAAGGCAATCTGTTCTTTTGAGAATCCTAGCCAGGTTCCTCCTCCACTGAGGGTAGACCGTACTTGGCTAACCAAACCATACTTTCTGGGATTTGCCCATTACAAGGCTAATAGAAATTAGAGCTAGAAAGATAATGCCTCAGGTTCAGGAAATAAATGTTCAGCCTTTCCTTGCCTCAGCTCCCCATCTGTAAAATGGGGATAATAGCACTTCCCTACCCCACAGGGGTGTAATGAGGCTAAATACATTAAAAAAGTATGAAATACTTTGAGGTTTAGTGATGAAAAGGGCTATATAAAAGCTAGGTATTATTACTGTAACGGAATTGAAATAAGTAGCCTGCTGTAGCATGACAGGAGATGATATGGATTAGATTAAAAATGCTATATTGTGAAGAGGCTGTTGCTACATGGATGGCAAAACCAAACCCTCCAATGCTAAGATGGGTTGAGGTACATGGAAACCGAATCTTTTAAGGAGGTGATCTACATGGTGAGGGTATACAGCCTTAGGATCCACTGGCATGATCAATGTACTCACCTGAGTAAAGTTAGTCTGATGGGCAGGCTTTTGCAGGATCAGGCCCAAAGACAGATGTGTTAGCTCCGTCTTTATTTAATTTATGGTTAAACCCTGCTTAATTATTTTAAAGAAAAAGATTTTAGTCTTTACTCTTAAAGGACATTTAGGGCTTGTCTACACTGGCAATGTTAAAGTGCTGCCATGGCCTGTCCCAGCACTCTAAAAAACCCACCTCCACGAGGGGAGTAGCTCCCAGCGCTGGGGCACTGTCTACACTGGCACGTTACAGTGCTGCAACTTGCAGCGCTCAGGGGGGTGTTTTTTCACACCTCTCAGCAAGAACGTTGCAGTGCTGTCATGTGCCAGTGTAGACAAGCCTTATTTAACCTTAGTTTTTTCTGTAATTTAAAAATTACTTATAACTCTTGCTCTCTAATAATGCTTAGTGCTTTCCTCCGTTTTGTACAATTAAATCTCAAGCCTTTTAAAAAAATAACTTTTAACCCTTATCTATTTCCATTGCGGACACAAAGCGGCAGGCCAGGGAAACAAGTTATTGCTGAGGTAGTTTTGGTGCTGAACTCAGCAGAATGCAAGTGACATCACAAGGGCAAAGTGCTAGGAGAGTCTAGAGCCAGTGGACGTGGTAGGCTTTCAACCTCTGCCCCCAACAGGCCCCTGGAGATGGAGGTTGCATTGGATGCAACTGCCCTAGAGCTAGTGGAAGGAAGGGAATGAGAGTAGGCCCTAGTCCCTTATGATCGCCACTGCTTCTGCCTGGTGCTGGGGTAGTGGAGGCCTGTGAGGGACTTGGGAACTCTACCTCTGGAAGGCCCATGAAGGCAGTGGCCAGTAGCGTGGGCCACATGCTACTGGAATACAGCATAATCAGCCCTTTTTTAAGCAAAGTATTTATTCCCCTCTGCAGTGAGATGGGGTAACAGCTTAGTTTGGGCCAGTTTTAATTTAAAATAATAATAAAAAAAAAAAGGTAAGTGAATCTGCACCAGTCGAACTTGGTGCTGCTCAGGAAAAGTGATTTTCGTTAGAAAATTATATTGCAGACAAAATGGCCAGTTACAGTCCTATAAAGTGCTGAGCCCTTCCCAGAGCCCTCAACTCCCATTGACTTGAATGGGAGGTGCCCGGCAGGATTTGGGCTCCATGCATAATTCAGTGATTTGTAAGTGTGCATGACTGTGAATCTTTTCCGGGGCAAGGAGAGGGGAGAAATGTTTACATGAAAGGTTTAACATTTTACAAGCTTCCGGTTATCTACAGGGCTCAGCCCAGGAAAACATATGTTGGTCATGTGTGCTACAATAGGCAGAACCAGACATCTATTTTATAGGCTGTGGAATCAAGACATAATTCAACTAAAACTGAGCCCTAAGATTATATCTGACATTCTAATCCAGCCACCAACTGAGAAAACGAGTAGTCAGTTTTAGAATCTGAGATCTGATATTTTATTCATCTCATGGAGATGGAGCAATGTGGGCTCAGACTTCAGCGAATACATTTACTAGATGAACACCTTTAATGTCCTTTACATTATAGTTTCTCAGTGTTAAATATTTAAATCTGAGCAGTTTATTTTAAAAAATAGTTTAATTAGAAGCTGACTCTATGCTCGATTCCTACTCTTATGAAAAACTGTAACAAATAGCACAAGTGAGAGTTTTTTTCCCATATAGTCTGATTTATCAACCAGAACAGGATAAACATTAGCCTACTGCTGATGTGACAAATGTGACAGCTGGAGGGGTCTGGAATGAATACAGAAACCTTAAATAAGCTTTTCAATTGAGCTCATTATGAGGACATTTGTTAAACACACAGCCTCTTCTTTTGCTGTGCCAAGCAGCTCTTAGCAGATACACATTGGAAACCTATACTTTATAGCACAAGAGCTCTATTTTGCATGCTAATTGCTGGTTCACCATTAGCCAATTGTTTCTAAGTTAAATATTGATGGGAAGTATAGAGCGTGATCTGACTATTTATCATGGTTTAGAATAATCCTCTCTCCTGAGTTCATATATTTACTTTAATAGACGTTAGTGTATTAATATACACTTTTCTGGATGTTATGGTATGCAGTATGAATGACTGATTTTAATGTCAAGTATCAGAGGGGTAGCCATGTTAGTCTGGATCTGTAAAAATCAACAAAGAGTCCTGTGGCACCTTTAAGACTAACATGTATTGGAGCATAAGCTTTTGTGGGTGAATACCCACTTCGTCTGACGCATGCATCTGACGAAGTGGGCATTCACCCACGAAAGCTTATGCTCCAATACATCTGTTAGTCGTAAAGGTGCCACAGGACTCTCTGTTGATTTTGATGGTCAATCTTTTTATAACTGGTGTGATTTTATCCAGTGGAGGCAGGCGACAAAGTGCAGAACATTCCATCAGTCTTTTTGTGCAGGAATTCTATATCAATAGAACTTAAGCAGAGTCTTCCTGGATTCTCTGCCAGAAGTCAGCCTGCAAATCTTTTAGTGTAAGGAAATTTTACAGCATCTCTACCGTAGATGGCCCAGATTCTACCAACAGAGTCTGCACATCCATGGAGTGCTGTTGAATTCAGTGGCACTCCTCACGAGTAGTATAAAGGTAATTGCAGACTTTGGTTGCAGGATGGCTGGATCAGTTATATGAGTTAAAGTGGTAATCTCCAGAAACATGCATCCTCAGCAACTGTAAGATATCAACTGGAAAAATAGTAAAACAGGAGACTTAAGAGCCAGATCCTGGACTGCATCTGAGTGCTAATCCCTAGCATTATGTGCAACATCAAAAATGCTATTACAATAGACACTTATTGGCATCAACACCTTGTAAGATCAACCGCTGCTTATGAGCAGCATTTCCCCTGGGACCACTTTCTCTACTGTGAATTGTCAACACTCTCCATAACACCAATAGCTGCTTAGGAGCAATGTAGCAAAAGGGCTATGTTGCTACTAATGAGCAACTACTGTATTCTGATCTGATACCATTGTTACATTCCCCTTGCTCTGGTGTAAACAACTACACAGGAGTAGGTCAACAATACGCCAGGCCTGGAAGGCTCAATTGTTCTGCACACCGAGGTTAGTGGGTAGCTTCTCCATTTCTCAAGACAGTGACTGGGGGTCAGGTCTCATTTACAATGCAATATCAGTTTAGTGTGCTAATCCTGTATGTACTTAAGGGTTGTTTCTCAGTAATTTCTCTTGTTTCCAGCCAAGTTAAGTTTTGCTTTTCTACTTCAGTGTATTGGTTTATTTCCCATCTCTCACATTAATCTCCATATATGTAGTAATAAACAAACTGGGACAGGAAGGAATTGAGTCAAACTTGTCTGCCTTTGAGTTGTGCTGCTTGGCATTAAAGGAGGGATCAGGCCTTTAGTCCTGGAAAATGTATACACTTTGGACCTGATCCTACAAGGAGATGTGCAGGCAGACACCTGCACTGCCCCACTGACTGGAAGGGAAGGGAGCTGGAATTCATGGGGGCTCAACAGAGGCACAGGGGATTCACCTATGAACCTCTCCTTGCTAGACTGGGGACTTAAAATGGTGGCAATAACTACCTAACTTGTTTTTACTTTTTATTGTAAAGATCCACCAAATGCTATTGTGTAAGGTGGTTTGTTGGCAAGCAGGAGTGGTCACTACTATGAAGTGGACAAATCCATGCATATGCAACTCACGCACCACCTGGGTGTGGTGCTCTGTCCCAGCTAGTGGCACCAAGATCACTTTGAGATTAATGAGTCTGCTCTAAAGCCTTAGCTAATGGCCACATGCAGTAGAGGCTCATGCATTTAGCTCCATAGGTCCCAGGTTTGATGTGCCCACAGACAACCAGGGTCTGTCGGCATTACAAGAAGGGGCTTGTCTGGGATTTCAACTGGGAAGTCTCTGAAGCTCAAGACACGCTTCCTCAGCTAGGGGAAGTATGTAACCCACACATCTCCTGGGTGTGGTGTTCTGCCCCATCTAGTGGCACTGAGACCACTTAGAGAGAATTAAATGAGTCTGTTCTACAGCCTTAGCTAAGAGCCACGTGGCTTTTAGCTCATGCAGTAGAGGCTCATGCATGAAGCTCCAGAGGTCCCAGGTTCGATCCCACCCACTGATAACCGGGGTCTGTTGGCGTTACACATACACACACTAAATGACTCGGTATTCACTACCAATAATAAATGCTGCTAAATGGAGAAAATGCTCTGATTTTCCAAAGATTAATAAAAAGGCATACAGACGCTCCCTGAGGTACGTAAATCCGACGTATGCAAATCCAAGTTTATGGAAAAAGTTCTGTAAGCTAGAAATAGAGTTTTTCGGTTTTTTGTGGGGGGGGGGGTTGTATTTTTTTGTTTGTTTTTGTGTAATGGTCAGAGATACGTTTCCGATTTACGCAAAATTTGAGTTATGCAAGGCGTACCGGAATGGAACGCCTTGCGTAAGTCGGGGAGCATCTGTATACAGTATTCATCAACTAGAACATTTCCACCATGATGACACACACACTTCTATCAATCCTGCATTAATTTACAGAAGTAATGATGCTGTTACTATTCTGCAATGGTTACTAAAAGTAATCTAAGTCTATATGCTACTGTTCCTGTTACCAAAAGACTGCAAAGCACTTGTCTGCTTTGCACAGAGATACTATTCAACTGCTTTTTAAAAAAAGACATCATTCTTAATGTAGCATTCTTTACAGCACTGAAAATCCAAATGCCCTTTGACTGACTGTTTGAAAGAATGAAAAGATTCAGACACAGTCCTTTACAAGCAAGCAATAGAGACCAACTCCCCCCAGGAGTTATTTTCCCTCCTTGAAACTCTGCTTTAATGCCTACATAAAACTTGATAGTGGCTAGGCTGCTAGTGTGCCAAGACCACTGCCTTTCATGCTGACCAATACTGTCACATTGTTTCCTTGTATGACCCTGTCTGGATCCATCTGTTCTCTCTTGTTTCATACTTAGATTTTAAGCTCCTGGGGTCAGGGACTGCCTTTTTGTTCTGTGTTTGTACATCGCCTATCACAATGGGAGCCTGGTCCATGACAAGGGCTCCTAGGTGCTACTGTAATACAAATAAATACTAATAAAATGCAGTTCTACCCAGAAAAATGATTTTATAAAGATGGTACCTTATTGTTCGTTGAGCCATTGCCTTGCACCTTTTATAGGCCACAGAGTGTATGGGAGCCAATAAATATGGAGCCCCAAATTGTCATTCGATAAATAGTTGCATTTGAAGGGACTAGCCAGTACTAAACTTGACAAGCAGTCGTGAACTTTTTATTACACTGTTTCTTTCTTTTTGCTGGTCAACCAACCATCTCTGCTTTCTTCTTCCTAGCCCAATGACTTCCCTTCTCCTCAGTCCTTACATATTTCTTTTTTAAACGAACAAGCAACTAATACATCCCTCAGGTGTAGCAGTAGCACAGGAGCATTTGAGATAGTATTAAAAAGCAGTGCAATGGGTAAACTGGTTGTATTAAACCCAGCATCAACCTGAGCCGTTATTTGTCACTCCAGGAGACCTGAACTTTACACCTTTGAGTGTAAGTTCAGCTGGGGGGACCTTCTCCTCCTACCTCACCTTTCCTGAAGAGATGTGCCAACATGGCTACTGCTTTCTCCAAGGATCTCACTGACCCAGGAAGCGAGGATTGCTATGTCCATCCAAGAGGTAATATTTCCAGTGGCCATCCTGACCTAGTGAGTAGAGCACAGACACAAGAGTTAGGAGACCTGGGTTGTCAGTCCATTTAGCAACGGGTTGCCTAATGGCTTTAATGAAGAAAATCATAGAATCATAGGGCTGGCAGGGACCTCAGGAGGTCATCTAGTCCAACCCCCTGCTCACAGCAGGACCTAATCCCCAACTAAATCATCCCAGCCAGGGCTTTGTCAAGCCTGATCTTAAAAACCTCTAAGGAAGAAGATTCCACCACCTCCGTAGGTAACCCATTCCAGTGCTTCACCACCCTCCTAGTGAAGAAGTTTTTCCTAATATCCAACCTAAACCTCTCCCACTGCAACTTGAGACCATTACACCTTGTTCTATCATCTGGTACCACTGAGAACAGTCTAGATCCATCCTCTTTGGAACCCCCTTTCAAGTAGTTGAAAGCAGCTATCAAATCCCCCCTCATTCTTCTCTTCTGCAGACTAAACAATCACAGTTCCTTCAGCCACTCCTAATAAGTCATGTGCTCCAACCCCTAATCATTTTTGTTGCCCTCCGCTGGACTCTTTCCAATTTTTCCACATCCTCCTTATAGCGTGGGGCCCAAAACTGGACATAGTACTCCAAATGAGGCCTCACCAATGCCGAATAGAGGGGAATGATCATGTCCCTCAATCTGCTGGCAATGCTCCTACTTATACAGCCAAAAATGCCATTAGCCTTCTTGGCTACAAGGGCATACTATTGACTCATATCCAGGTTCTCGTCCACTGTAACCCTTAGGTCCTTTTTTGCAGAACTGCTGCCTAGCCACTTGGTCCCTAGTCTGTAGCAGTGCATGGGATTCTTCCTCCCTAAGTGCAGGATTCTGCACTTGTCCTTGTTGAACCTCATCAGATTTCTTTTGGCCCACTCTTCTAATTTGTCTAGGTCCCTCTGTATCCTGTCCCTACCCTCCAGCTTATCTACCACTCCTCCCAGTTTAGTGTCATCTGCAAACTTGCTGAGGGTGCAGTCCACGCAATCCTCCAGATCATTAATGAAGATACTGAACAAAACTGGCCCCAGGATCGACCCTTGAGGCACTCCGCTTGATACCGGCTGCCAACTAGACATGGAGCTGTTGATCACTACCCATTGAGCCTGACAATCTAGCCAGCTTTCTATCCACCTTATAGTCCATTCATCCACCCCATACTTCTTTAACTTGCTGGCAAGAATACTGTGGGAGACCATATCAAAAGCTTTGCTAAAATCAAGGAATAACACATCCACTGCTTTCGGCTCATACACAGAGCAAGTTATCTCATCATAGAAACGCAATTACTTTAGTCAGACATGACTTGCCCTAGGTGAATCCATGCTGACTGTTCCTGATCACTTTCCTCTCCTCAAAAAGCTCCAAAATTGATTCCTTGGGGACCTGCTCCATGATTTTTCCAGGGACTGAGGTGAGGCTGACTGGCCTGTAGTTCCCTGGATCCTTCTTCTTCCCCTTTTTAAAGATGGGCACTACATTAGCATTTTTCCAGTCATCTGGGACCTCCCCCGATCACCATGAGTTTTCAAAGATAATGGCCAATAGCTGTGCAATCACATCTGCCAACACCTTTAGCATCCTCGGATGCAGCGCATCCGGCCCCGTGGACTTGTGCTTGTCCAGCTTTTCTAAATAGTCCTGAACCACTTCTTTCTCCACAGAGGGCTGGTCACCTCCTCCCCGTACTGTGCTGCCCAGTGCAGTAGTCTGGGAGCTGACCTTGTTCATGAAGACAGAGGCGAAAAAAGCATTGAGTATATTTGCTTTTTCCACATCCTCTGTCACTAGGTTACCTCCCCCATTCAGTAAGGGGCCCACACTTTCCTTGACCTTCTTCTTGTTGCTAACATACCTATAGAAACCCTTCTTGTTACTCTTAACATCCCTTGCTAGCTGCAATTTGGCTTTCCTGATTTCACCCCTGCATGCCTGAGCAATATTTTTATGCTCCTCCCTGGTCATTTGTCCAATCTTCTACTTCTTGTAAGCTTCTTTTTTGAGTGTAAGATCAACAAGAATTTCACTGTTAAGCCAAGCTGGTTGCCTGACATATTTACTGTTCTTTCTACACATCAGGATGGTTTGTTCCTGCAATCTCAATAAGGATTCTTTAAAATACAGCCAGCTCTTCTGGACTCCTTTCCCCCTCATGTTATTCTCCTAGGGGATCCTGCCCTTCAGTTCCCTGAGGGAGTCAAAGTCTGCTTTTCTGAAGTCCAGGGTCCATATTCTGCTGCTCTCTTTTCTTTCTTGTGTCAGGTTCCTGAACTCAACCATCTCATGGTCACTGCCTCCCAGGTTCCCATTCACTTTTGCTTCCCCCACTAATTCTTCCCTGTTTGTGAGCAGCACATCGAGAAGAGCGCTGCCCCTAGTTTGTTCCTCCAACACTTGCACTAGGAAATTGTCCCCTACACTTTCCAAAAGCTTCCTGGATTCTGTGCACTGCTGTATTGCTCTTCCAGCAGATATTGGGGTGATTGAAGTCCCCCATGAGAACCCGGACCTGTGATCTAGTAACTTCTGTTAGTTGCCGGAAGAAAGCCTCGTCCACCTCATCCCACTGGTCTGGTGGTCTATAGCAGATTCCCACCACAACATCACCTTTGTTGCTCACACTTCTAAACTTAATCCAGAGACTCTCAGGTTTTTCTGCAGTTTCATACTGGAGCTCTGAGCAGTCATACTGCTGTCTTACGTACAATGCAACTCCCCCACCTTTTCTGCCCTGCCTGTGCTTCCTGAACAGTTTATATCCATCCATGACAGTACTCCAGTCATGTGAGTTATCCCACCAAGTCTCTGTTATTCCAATCACATCATAATTCTTTGACTGTGCCAGGACTTCCAGTTCTCCCTGCTTGTTTCTCAGGCTTCTTGCATTTGTGTATAGGCACTTAAGATAACTTGCTGATCTCAGTATGAGGTAGGAGTCCTCCCCTCTTGAGCTATTGTTTCCTTCCACCAAAGTGAATGTGATTATTGTAAACTATTTTAAATTTTGCTTGTGCAAATGGTGTGCCACAGATCTAGTTGGGGTCCCCTGCTAGCTACCCACCAGATGGCTGGGAGGGTAGTCCACCCTCTGGCTCCACAGGTGTTTTAAGCTTCCTGGAGCCTGAATGGAGTCCAGCCACTACTCCAATCTTTTGGTCCTTAGGCACACACTCAGGGCACAGACCCTTTGTGTGACACCCCTTCCTAAGAGCTGGAACCTGCTGTCCAGCTGCCTAGCCCTTCTAGCAGAGGGCTGACCTTTCAGACTCCCTATGCTCAAAAAACAACGTCCCCCAAAACTCCACCCCAAAGCTGAAAGCCTTCTGATTACTGTTCAACTCTCTCAGGAGGCATGTCAGTTGTGAAGCAGATACCACACAAAGACAGAGACACACTGCCCAGAAAGTGACACCATTGCTCTTTTATACTTAACAGATAAAGCACAAGTGAGTGCAGATCCTATAGAGCACAACAAACATCCTCAACACAATGCTCCTCACTAGCTCACCCTTCTCTTATCAATGCTTGAGGGACCATCTATGTTCAAGTAGGTGGACAGGGTCCCCTTCCTCATACAGGCTTCTCCTATACGGTGTGTGACCTCTCCCTCACCTTGAGTTGGAGACAATTAGCCAATAACCCCAAACACATCAGCTCCTCCCCTTTTATAACCTTCCAGTCTCCTCTGTCAGGTGACTCCATGTTCAGCTTCCCCATGTGATCACAGACCCCTACCAGGTGATGTCCTTGCCCATGCAACCTCTTCTCTGACAAACCAGGTCTTCTGATCAGAAGCCAGTTATTTATGGTTATTCTGTTTCAATGGGAGAGCATGTAACATCACTGACTCTTCTTTGTTATTCCTTTACCTCTGTGTTGAGCTGAAATTTGAAAGGCTGGTGGCAAACAGACCAGAGGGAAGGCAAAAGCCTGCACCTTCAAAATGGAGTTTGCAGTTTGGTAAAGATGCATACCGTGACTTCAGAATCTCATGCAGAGCCATAGATTGTACAGACAGATTCACCAATTCACCACACTGCGAAAAAGCTCTTACAAGGTGGATGCATTACCAGAATCTCAGTATTCAGTATCTGCTCCAATAAATATTTTGTCATGGGAAAGAACAAATTCAATTAATTTAAACAAGAATGTACGGTTCTTTTTAGAAATCCTAGTAAAGTTACAGGAGGTTCCATGGTTATGGATTTAGCTGCAAAATTCACCGTTTGCTGCAGAATTGTGCTACAGAATCTCAGCTATCTTGAAAAGAGTGTAACCAATACATTGATATATGTCTCTGCAGAAAGCCTAAAATCTCTCTGAGAGATGGGTACTGTTGCATGCATTTCAGTGGGTGGTTAACTTTGAAACCTAAGATGACAACCAGCAGCACCATGAAAATAGAAACTGGGAACAATGTCAAGCAAATTAAAATTCATATTAAAATAGCCTGGGGCGACTGTGCTGATTGTATCATTTATTTTTATATTTAATTCAATAAAAACCTCAATTAAAAAAAAAAGATGTGAAATTGCTGCAGCACTTCCACCTGCGTGCCCTGGAATTCAAAGGTGTTGCTGGAGAATTTAGGTTCACCTTGTGGTGGTGTCCATGGGGTTACAGGTTGCTGCTCTCGCCGGGCACATGCACCCTGGGGATTCTCAGTTCTTCTTAAAAGGTTTTCACAATGCCACCAAAAGTCTGCCATATCCACATCGATGTACCCAGTAATAATGAACAAACCGAAAGAAATTGAGCAATGGCTATACAAATCTTGCCTAACTGAGAAGCAGTGAAAGCTCTGCTCATTTTAAGACATGGGTCAATGCATATTCAGTGCACCGTACCATAACCTGATTATCTAAGAGCCTGACTAGCATTGGTATGTGGGACTCTATCCCTTGAACGGGTAGGGTAGAGGGCTGGTGAATGCAGTGGTAATATGAGGCTGCTATACGCGAAAATAGAGAGTTTAGAGTATTACAGCTCTTTCATGAGCCAACAGCCACAGATGATATTTTGGGCTAAATCAGATCCTTAATTATGTAAGATGATTCATAGTTTATGGTCATGTAATTAATATGATTTGCCAAAAACTCTCCTAGGAGATTATCCTAAAGTTAGAATCCTGCTTTGCTAGCCCGATCTCCCTGCTGCTGTTGGTGGCTGGCTGCCTCATCCCCCCACCTGCCTGCCCCTTCCAGTTAGTTAGTTGTCATTCTGTCTTCAGGACTTCACCCTCCAAGACTATTCATCCTAAGAAGCATAATGGAATGTTCCATAATTTTGCCTTCTGAGGAAGGTACCAGGTATTATGCAAAACACAGACTTACAATTTTTAGCCCTGTATTTATGCAAAAGTATTTGGTGTGCATTGTGCAAAAGAAATGCTGTTTTAAGGCATCTGTGGTTTTAAGGATGACAGCTCACACAACTTGGACTGTAGGCGATAAAATAAAATCAACCAGTCCAGACGCTACAGTATGTTATTACAACCACCCTCAGATAAAGTAAATGAGTATTAATAAACAGTTTTCATCTCCAACAGTTTTACAGATCTTAACTAATCTTTATAGTACCCCTTTGAGATAGGAAAATATTTCCATTTTATAGATGGGGAAACAGACAGCAGTTGCTGTCCTTTATACAGCCATGAAGTATAGGAGAGCCACCCAGCTTCACACCCCTTGAGCTCTGAGATACTCTCTCTCTCCTAGGAGCACCGCCCTTTACTATGGTTCGTGTACAAACAGCCTGAGCTAACCTACGCTGTGCAGAGCAAAAGAATTGTGCAAACATTGCACTTTCCTCTTAGGTGGGTAAGCGAATAATGTTTTCCTTCTTTCACATATGGGGTGTGTGTCACAGGTTATGTACCTTGTGGAAAATGCAATAAAATCCCAGAAATTGAATACGTTTACAACTAGGTTAACTTTGTTAAAAGATTCCTCAATTACAAACATGTAGCACTAAAAAATTATAATATTTTGATCTCAATGCACTTGAGAAACATCACTTAAGCCTTAAGTTAGCAAATTTGTGCTGTATGGTATAACTATCCCATTCTACACAGGTGGGGAAAGGGAGGTACAAAGGGTACCAGAACCCCTGTGAACCCACCACTCCCTTCAGCCACGTGGGCTGGAGAAAAAAATCTCCAGTGACTGAAGTTGGCAGGAGCAGCATCTTGGAGTAGAGAAGTCCAGCTGGGATATCCTGCTCCAACACCTCTTAGACCTAGAAGTGTGCAGGGTAGATCTCCCCTCAAGGAAAACCAGACCTTATGCACTTAGCCACATAGGCTCATCCACTGAGGCAAGGCAGTGGGAGCAAACAAAGGAGTTTCAGTTGCAGGCACCCTTGAACCACTTGTTTACTGATGATGTCACCAATGTCTCTTTTCCCAGTGTTCACTCTGGACATTCTCTTCCCTGTGCTGATTGACTGTTTGTTCCCACTTCTCGCTCTGTCTCTTCACTTCAACCTCACTCCAGCTGCCTCTCCTGCTTCTCTTCCCTCCTCTCCCTTCCATCTCCCCACTCCTTTCTTTTGTCTAATATTGCCCTAAACACCACTCGCAAAAACCCGCAAGTAGAACTAATGGGCACATGTGAACCAGCCCATTGTTCACTCTGCTGTATGTTACAGACCTTCCGCCACTTTGCCTCTCATGTCTGTGTTGTCCCCTTACTAAAACTTAGTGGGTTTTTTTGGTTGATCTCTCAGTACCAAAAGAAAGGGGAAGGGTCAATCAGGACCCTGAGATGGACAGTCCCCAAGAACAATGGGGCGAGGCCAATGCTCCAGGTCAGCCTGATTGACAGGGTAGGCAGGTCAGTGAGGGAGTCAGGAGGCTGGGGTCCCGGCCTCCATGTGAGCTGGAGCTGCCTGGGCCAGAGTGGGGCCGAGCTAAGGAGCAAGCAGGAGCCTGAGCTGAGCTGTGGAGCAGGGCTGCGCCGGCCAGAGGAACAGCCCAGGGGGCTGCACTGGAGGCAGAGCAGCAGCAGCAGTGCTGAGGCAGAGTGGAGCTGAGGCAGAGTGGAGCTGAGGGTGGAGCAGTCCGGAGCTGGGTGTGGTGAGCAGCTAGAAAGAGTGAGGTGGACCCTGGGCAGAGAGCCCCAGCAGGAGACACCACCAATCAACAGTGGCGGATTAGCCACTGGGCCAATAAAGGCTGTGCCAATTGGGGGAGGGGCAGACAAATGGGCACTCCCCATACCCTGATCTGCTCCGCTCACCCGGCACTCCTGCCGAGGAGTGGGGAAATCTCCTGAGGGGACCCCACTTGCTCTGGCCCATGGCCCCATAAACCTCTAATCCACCTCTGTCAGCCAAGAGGCCTTGCATGCCAAACTTGGAGGGGGATCATAACCCCAATGGGGGGACAGATGCTGGGAAGAAGGGTCCTGCTACCTAGAGCCTGAAGGCATGTGGCCACCGCCAGAGCAAGTGTCCAATCCACAGCATCCCTGCAGCACAGCCGGGGCCTGAGAAAGAGGCCTGGCATATGTGAGGAACAGACTGAACTGCTTTTACATTCTAGAGACACTGGTTGTGATGTCCCCGTGCCACAGAGCAGGGTTATGTGTTTTCCTTTAACCTCTCCCATTTTTTCCTTATTTTTAAAATTGGTTGCTGTTTAATAAATTTTATTTGCTTGAACTATATGTAATGATTAGTGGGTCAGGGAAGCGTCCAGAGCTGAGAGAGTACCCTGGAGTGGAGACCCCTAGCGCCTGCCTAAGTGACCACGACAAGGTTGTGGGTTGAGCCCCCGCCAGGAATCCTGGGCCCAGCCTTGTTAGGGTTACGAGGACTCTGCCACACAGGAGAGTTGAAGTGGAGCCCTCAAGGTCAGGCAGGCCTCTCAGTAAGCTGACTAGACAGCAGGCAAGTGTAAAAAATCGGGACAGGGAGTGGGGGGGTAATAGGACCATATATAAGAAAAAGCTCCAAATATCGGGACTGTCCCTATAAAATCGGGACATCTGGTCAGATTCTTTTGCTAGCCCATTCCACCAGGTAGTGTATAAGCCAAGAAAGTTCCGCACAATAATGGGATCATTCCCCCACTTTCATCTATTTAGATGGTAAGCTCTTCAGACAAAAGACTCTCTCCAAAAACAGTGGGGTCCCTTACCTTAGTTGAGGTGTTACTGTAATACAAGTCTGTAATAGGAGAAGCAAAGGCACAGAATTTGAAGTTTCCGTATCCAATTCATGATATGCAAGGCTTGTTTACCACCACGGGCTTTGCAGCCACAACCTCCACTGAAGTCAATGTGAGCTGTGGGTGCTCAGCCTCTCTGAAAATTAACCCTAAAGGCCACTTTTCTAGTGATCAGCACAAGAGCTGATCAAAATTATTGGTTAACTTTATTTTCTTGTTGGAAAATATTTTGGAAGCAAATCAATTTTCATTCACAATTTTTCATTTATGAAAAAATATTTTGATTTTTGAAAAAGGGTTTTTAATGTAAGGATTTCACACACACACACACACACACACACACACACACACACACACACACACACACACACGTTTTTTCCACTGAAAAAAATTGAGCTTCAGTGGGGGGAAAACCCACTGGGAGACAACGGAATGGGGAAGATTCATCAAATATATAGCAGAATAGGAGGGCAATGATGTTTGGCGGAAGGGGAGAGAATGAGAAGGGCAAGAGAAAGGATAAAGAAAATTAAGCCAAACCATAAGGTCAAAATGTTACCAAAAATACACTATTATTTGAATGTTTATGAATGGAATCCAAAGTACATTGAAATTAACGGAAAGACTCCCACTGACTTTAATGGGCTTTGGCCCATCCTCAATAAGAGGCGATATCAGGGTTCAGTAGTACTATAGGAGGATGAGGAGGTGGTGGTTTTAGGAGACATGGTGATGCACAGGCGTTGGGGATAGGTGTGCAGTGTTGTTCTGTTTAGGGATAGGAATAGCTTATCAGAAGAAGGGGACATTTTTTGTTTCTTATGCAGGGAAGGGCAGTAAGAGGCATCCATCAATTAAGGTATTTTTGTAGCCATTTTTAGCAGCTATCATTATGGCCATATATTGCATGTGACAACACAAAGGGTACATGTACATACAGTCCTAATATAGGTCTTTCTGACCAGGCTGCAAGCTTAGTGCCTGGGAAGCTTGCTGATTGTCTCCAGTACATGTTAAAATCCTGCCAGCTGAATTCTGTACACGCTGCATTTTGTAATGAGAGGCCTGAGAGAGACCTGCAAAGAGGGAATTACTATAATCCAGCTTGGATGTCACAAAGCATAGATTAATATTTCATCATCTGCCTCTGACAATACTGTTGTCAGCCTCACTTTGTTCCTGAGCTGGGGCTATGATCTTCAAAAGACAGCCCTAAAGTAAAGATTATGGCAGTGTCTTCACAAGACAGAAAGAGAGCAGTCTCTAGAAAATATCTTGTGTTCTTCTGAATTAACTCATCATTGCAACTTCCCAAAACCCAAATGCTAATACAAAATTGTAACATATTAGCAGATTGTTAAAGGAGTTGGAGCCCTCAGCAGTGCCAAGGCAGGACAATCAGAATTAGACTGTGTGGGTATACTCAGAGTATGCTAGTAGTCAAGGTGAGTAAGGGGGCCAAAACTGGGCCCTAAGGTACCAGCTGACTTGGGGGGGTGGGCGGCAGGGAAGAGCAGGAGACACTCACTATATAGGTCTGAAAATAATGTGGCTTACAATAAAAAAAATCCAAACAAGTTACTATACTGTTGGGAAATGAAACCTGAAAACAATATAGGAAAAATGAGATCATCATAGAACTAAAACTAGAACCTTAATAAATGTAGAGTCTTGAAGACTCCGTTTTAAAACTGATTTAATAAAAACCAATTTAGACCTGTGGGTAGAGGCTCTTATTTCAATTTGAATATCTTACTTTGGTTGAACTTAAACTGACTCCTAACTGGTGTAAACGAAATCAAAATAAGCCTTGTTTAAACCAAAATAAGAGTGTCCAAATAGGTTTTTGCGCCTGTTTAACTACATTGGTTTAAAATAACAACTTTAATTTAACCAATGCAACTTTCTTGTGTAGACAAGCCTTTACTGAGATATTTGAACAGACCTTGGTACACTGTTTAGGCTCCTCCCCTAATAGAATCATAGAAGTATAGGACTGGAATGAACCTTGAGAAGTCATCTAGTCCAGTCCCCTGCCCTCATGGCAAGACTTAGGGCATGGCTACACTTGTAGATGTAGACCGCTTTGAGTTAAACCAGCCTTCGTAGAGCGCAGTAGGGAAAGTGCTGCAGTCTGTTCACATTGACAGCTGCAAGCGCACTGGCATGGCCACATTTGCAGCACTTGCAGCGGCATTGGGAGCAGTGCATTATGGGCAGCTATCCCACAGATCACCTCTTCCCATTCTGGCGCTGTGGCTTGTGGGAAGGGGGCGGGAGGTGTGGGGCATTCTGGGTCCTGTCCCAATGCCCCATGATGCATCAGTTCGCATCCCAGCAATCCCTCTGCTTCCATGCACATTTGGCGCCATCTTTCAACATTTTTTGTTCTGCGCGCTCTGTCTTCCCTTCCGGTATGCGGGAATGGAGCCCGAACTGCTGAGGAATATGCTGACAAGTCTCGCCAGCACATCACGTTTGGTAATTGAATTATTCCTTAAGAGCCAAACTGACGGTGAGGACTCCAACAATGATATCGACTCGAGTAATGCATATGACATGAGGTGCCACAGGACCCTCTGTTGCATATGACATGAGATTGCTTGTGGCATGCATGGACAGGCTCACCACCATGAAATGACACTTTTGGGATGGGATCACATTGTTCTGCAAGTCTGGGATGATGAGCAGTAGCTGCAGACCTTTTGGATGAGAAAAGCCACTTTCATGGGACTGTGTGATGAGCTCGCCCTCACCCTGCGGCACAAGGACACGAGATTGAGAGCTGCCCTGACAGTGGAGAAGTAGGTGGCTATTTCAATCTGGAAGCTGGCAACTTCCAATTGGTCGCTAACCAACTTGGAGTGGGAAAGTCGACCATTGGAATCGTGTTGATGCAAGTTTGCAGGGCCATTAATTGCATCCTGCTCAGAAGAACCGTGACTCTGGGTAACATGCATGACATTGTGGCTGGCTTTGCACAAATGGGTTTCCCTAACTGGGGCGATAGATGGGACGCATATTCCAATTCTGGCACCAGCCCACCTAGCCCCCGAATACATTAATCAGAAGAGGTATTTCTCTATGGTTCTCCAGGCACTAGTGGATCACCGTGGGCGTTTCATTGACATTAACGCAGGCTGGCCCGGAAAACAGCATGACACATGCATCTTTCAGAACACTGGCTTGTTCAGGAATCTGCAAGCCGGGACTTTTTTCCCCAGACCACAAGATCACCATAAGGGAAGTCGAAATGTCCATTGTGATCCTTGGAGACTCACTTACCCTTTAATGCCGTGGCTCATGAACCCCCACACAGGGAACCTTGACAGCAGCAAGGAGCGGTTCAACAACAGGCTGAACCAGTGCAAAATGACTGTGGAGTGTGCTTTTGGCCATTTAAAGGGTCGCTGGCGCTCTCTGTATGGGAAGCTGGACCTGGCCGATGACAATATCCCCGCGGTTATATCCACATGCTGTACCCTCCATAACATTTGTGACGGGAAGGGTGAAAGCTTCACTCAGGCATGGACCTCGGAGGTTCAACACTTGGAGGCTGAATTTGAACAGCCAGAGAGCAGGGCTATTAGAGGGGCCCAGCTCAGGGCTGCAAGGATTAGGGATGCCTTGAGGGAGCAATTTGATGCTGAAAGCCACCAGTAATGTCTGGTGCTCTGCACGGGAGTGAAGTGCAGTGGTTCCAATGTTAGTAGGAATCTCTGTTTGCTATCCTGACTTGCAGTGCCTGTTGCTTTCCTGGGCTAAGGTATCTTTTACTTTATGCAATAATAAAGAATGTTTTCAAAGCCAAAAAAATCCATTTATTGAAAAGAAAATTAATTTATTGAAAAGAAACACAACTGCTTGGGAAACAGAAAGGGCAAGGGGGTGGGGTGGGGAATGGTACAATCACAGATTTGCGCATGTCCTGTTATCATACTCAGCCTTCCTGTCTGGAGTGCTGTGCAATGAGTGCTGCACTTCAGGGTGGTTATACTGCATGGTGATGGGGGTTGAGTGCAGTGGGTAAGGGTCATAGTTTTCAGGGCTGGGTGATGAAGCTATAGGTGTTGGAGGCAGCTGGTGATGATAAGAATCCAGATGTTGGGGACAGTGGGTTGGAGGTGACATGGGGGCACAAGGGAAAGAATTTTGGGAAAAGGGCTGCAGGTGGGGGGTGGGCACGGTAGTGCTCCGCCCGCATGGCTACGAATGCCTGGATCGAGTCTGCTTGGCGCTCCATGATGCTTATCAGCTGCTCCGTGCTTTACTGCCGGAGCTCTGTGCTTTTGTGCCAGTGATCCGCATTCTGCTGGCGGATCCTCCTTTCACTCTCCCTCCACTCCAGCGCTTTTAGATTCTCCTTAAGGGACTGTTGCCTTACTTCATGCAGCATGTCTTCTTTGCTTCTACGTGACCTCTTCCTAATTCTTTGCAGCCTCTCAGCTGGTGATAACATGGACGGCTGAGATCTCAAAATTGCATCTGTAAAAGCAAAATGCAACACTTAACAGAGGCAGCATTGTTCACACCAGATAGAGCAATGATTCCCCCATACTTAAAGAGGGCAAGCGCAGTCTACAAAATAGCATAATTTGCCCATCCCAAAGTGAGTGCACATAACCCACGGGAGCACCAAAATGGTGAGTAAGCACAGGGTCCCAGGGGAATGATTGTTTCATGGCTGTACTGTCCTCTGGGTTTCTGTGCACACAGGTCTTGGACAAATCGGTATACCGGTTTTCCATCTGGATCCGTGTCAGGTTTTCTGACTGGCAGAATGGGGGTATTGAAGGGAAACTTGGTGTGAACTAGGACTCCCAACCACAGGAATGTGGTGATAAGGTTCCAGAGGCCGAGCGGAGCTTCTCGGGGGATGGGATACTGACGAATCCGAGGAATTTCAATGCCTGTCTTCAGGGTTATGCATACTGGTTCTGTCCAGAGAGTGCCCAAGTCCATTTTTGAAGTGCCCCATAGGAGGCTTGTACCTCCTGTCTAAGTCGCTTGGGTAGGATCAGGCCCGCAGGCAGGATCGGGTTCTCTGAAGCCTGGGTTAATGCAGCACACAGCTGGGGAAGTTGGTTTTGAGGTAACCGGAGGACGAGCCTGTCGTCTGAAAAGAAAATCTGAGCATGCAATTTACACAACTGCAACAAGCGTTTCTTCGACATTCCTTTTTGAACGTAAAGGCCACTTACTTAACATATAATCCAAAGGGCTATCCTTAGAGGGTTTCCCCTGAGACCCACCCATCCTCCTTCTGACACTGTAACAGAGAATTAAACAGAAAGACAGAGGGAATAATCGTCTAATCCAGAAATTCCAAGTCAGGGATTTCTGCTCATACCGACTGCTACAGGGGACAGGACAGAAGGGTCTCAATTCGACCTTAGGGCTTCCTCGCACGCTATGGCTTCCACCCTGAGGAATTACAAACGAGAAGCTCAGTCCTGTCCACACACCTAACACCCAAGTGTATGAGACAGAAATATATTAACCAGTTAACCAGAACAGAACCAGAGCCAGGTAGTGTTTCCTTATCCTATTAGGACTCACCTTATTGGAGCACGAACCGCAGAGGCCGCGGTGAAGTGTGGAAGAGGGGCTAAGCACCCCGTTGGTGCCGTTCCTAGTTCGCCGCAGCCGTCCGGAGTCCAATGTCCAAGGTAGGAGTGTCCCATCTGGGTCGCTAGAAACTGTTACCGAAATGTCGGGTCCGCCTAGCTGACAGCCAATAACAGCCAGACAGGAATAAGGAAGAGATTGCTTTATTCTGCAGAAGAAAGGAGAGCTTTGCACCTTAGTACAAAAACTCTAGCTCATACAAAAATCAAAGATCTTTTATACACACTCAGACACAGACTCCGGTCATATTAACATTTGATTGGTGGTTGCCAAACCCTGCACTTCCGCTATCTGGTCAGTGAAAACCGGTTTGGGACCAGTTCCAACTACCTCAAGGCAGAGAAGGGAGGACAGTTCAAAAGTTCAGGCTACTGTGTACGTGAGGTGTCTGTTTTCCCTAATGGCCGCTGGCTGCCATAAAGGCTGCTAGCTGTTAAGGGGGGTCACTGCCGACTGTCACATAGGCATGCATGCAGCCCCAACCCTCCTCACCCCAAGAGCCCAAAATAAAAGCCACTTACCATGCACGTCCTCTGGTGTTTGTCCTTCCTCAAGCACCGGCCACTGCGACTGGCTACCTTCCTCCTGGCTTGAGAACAGCTCCTGGCTGCATGCATCTAGGGATTCCGGGGTGTCTTTCTCCACCTCAGCACCCTCACTCCCGCTTTGCTCCTCCTCCTCCTCCTACCTTGTTGAACTGGGCTCTGAAGTGGCCATAGTGGTCTCCGTGGAGTGGAGGTGGGGTTGCCCCCAAGTATCGCGTCCAACTCTTCGTAGAAACAGCAGGTCACGGGGGCACCATCTGAGCAGCGGTTTGCCTCGCAGGCTTTGCGGTAGGCATTCTGCAGCTCCTTCATGGACTCATAGACTTTAAGGTCAGAAGGTACCATTATGATCTTCTAGTCTGACCTCCTGCACAACACAGGCCACAGAATCTCACCCACCCACTCCTGTAACAAACCCCTGACCTATGTCTGAGTTATTGAAGTCCTCAGCTTGTGGTTTAAAGACTTCAAGGTGCAGAGAATCCTCCAGCAAGTGACCCTTGCCCCACGCTACAGAGGAAGATGAAAAACCCCCAGGGTCTCTGCCAATCTGCCCTGGAGGAAAATTCCTTCCCAACCCCAAATATGGTGATCAGCTAAACCCTGAGCACATGGGCAAGGCTCACCAGCCAGAAACCCAGGAAAGAATTCTCTGTAGTAACTCAGATCCCACCCTATCTAGTGTCCTATCACAGGCCATTGGGCATATTTACTACTAATAGTCAAAGATCAATTAATTGCCAAAATTAGGCTATCCCATCATACCATCCCCTCCATAAACTTATCAAGCTCAATCTTGAAGCCAGATATGTCTTTTGCCTCCACTGCTCCCCTTGGAAGGCTATTCCAGAACTTCACTCCTCTGAAGTCTAAACTTCCTGATGGCCAGTTTATATCCATTTGTTCTTGTGTCCACATTGGTACTGAGCTTAAATAATTCCTCTCCCTAACCCTAACCCTAACCCTTCACTTTAACCCTGCACTGCAGTGTGTCCCAGTCATGGCCCCTTTCCATCATGTCCCTTGATATTTGCCTGAAGGTATTCCTATGGCTGGAGCGCAGCTGGGACTGGACAGTTTCCTCCCCCCAAACACTGATGAGGTCCAGCACCTCGCCATTGCTCCATACTGGGGATTGCCTGGTGCATGGAGGCATGGTCACCTGGAAAGATTCGCTGAGAGCACTCCACGCCTGGCTGAGAAAACAGGAAGGGAATTTTCAAAATTCCCAGAGAATTTAAAGGGCAGGTCTGACGGTTGGTCACCTGAGGGCAGGGCAGTAGAGTTCAAAGTGATGACCAGAGTGGCTAGAACAGGCATTGTGGGACACTTCTGGAGGCTGAGCAGAGCACATTAACAGACCAGGGCGTCCACATTGGCGCCGCGGCGCTCCAGAGGGGGTGCATCAAACATTATTCCACTCGCCGAGGTGGAGTACCAGGAGCGCTCTAGCCGCGGAGTCAGAGTGCTCTACATGCCTTGCCAGTTTGGACGGGTCGTGAGTTAGAGCGCACTGGGCTGCTTTAATGCGCTCTAACTCGCACGTGTAGCCATGCCCTAAGTGTTATCTAGACCGTCCCTGAGAGGTGTTTGTCTAACCTGCTTTTAAAAATCTCCAATGATAGAGATTCCTCAACCTCCCTGGGCAGTTTATTCCAGTGCTTAATCACCCTGACAGGAAGTTTTTCCTAATGTCCAACCTAAACCACCCTTGCTCCAGTTTAAACCCTTTGCTTCTTGTCCTATCCTCAGCGGTTAAGAAGAACAATTTTTCTCCCTCCTCCTTGTAACAAACTTTTATGTACTCGAAAACTGTTATCATGTTCCCTCTCAATCTTCTCTGCTCAGACTAAACAAACCAATTTTTTCAATCTTCCCTCACAGGTCATGTTTTCTAGACTGTTAATCGGTTTTGTTGCTCTTCTCTGGACTTTCTCCAATTTGTCCACATCTTTCCTGAAATGTGGTGCCCAGAACTGGACATAGTACTCTCGCTGAAGCCTAATCAGCATGGAGTAGAGCGGAAGAATTACTTCTCATGTCTTGTTTACAATGCTCCTGCTAATACATCCCAGAATGATGTTCGCTTTTTTCCCCAGTGTTACACTGTTGACTAATATTTAGCTTGTGATCCACTATGACCCCTAGAGCCCTCTCCACAGTACTCATACCTAGGCAATCATTTCCCATTTTGTATGTGTGCAACTGATTGTTCCTTCCTAATCCTGGATTTTTTCCAGGTACTTTGTCCTATATTTTTGAACTCTGGTCACCTGACACTACACAACAGCTGGTGAACAAGGGCAAAACTTAATTGTGAACAGGTTGGTAAATTAGAAAGCATATTGGGATTTATTATATTCTTATCGTGTTTGTATTTACTTTCCATTAATAATAGTTTGAGCAAAATTTTGTGTTTAGGACCGTGGAAAAATGAAGTTTGGATAAAGCCAAAATTTGTGCTTATGGCCAGAACTATTAGAGGGATGTGATTTGACTGCAGAATCCTACAGGTGCAAGTATGCTGCAGTTGCAATGTCCCAAGGATGCGTGACCAGATCCTTTGCAACTAGGACCATTTAAAACCGGTTTTGGAGTCTTGACGCAGGGCCATTTAAATAAGGAAGGATTTACCTAACTATACTGGAGCTAGAACCACATACATACACTGCCACAATCGTGGGAATGTGAAAAGATTACTGTGACAAATCACATGATTAGTAAACACCATGGAACACAATTTGTGAGCAAGCCATAGGCTGACATTTGGTCACTTAAAGCATTCATTGACTAGCTTCAAATAATGAGCAAATTCATAAAATCAGAGTTTGTGAAATGATCCCAAAGTGGAGGTGGGAGAGAGGCAAAATTCACTGTTTATTTATTTCTATGACTAGGTTGTTCAGCTGGACTGTTCAATCGAACAGCGGGGTTTTATTTCACACATAGTAATACGTTGGAGGAACTTTAGGTCAGAATATTTGAAAAAGAAAGTAAGTTGATCAAAGTGATCACTCATCAGGTAGCCTAGATATCCCTTCAGTGGACACTCTTGCAGAAGTTGCTCAATATAAACCTTTCACTATATTCTTTCCTGGGACAAACGCATCAGTTCCCAGTACAATTAAGTGTGTATAGTCTGTTGAAAATCCAGTTCAGCTTGTTTCTTTATACTTAAGACCCTACTTAACTTGCGATATTGTGGAAATGCGGATTCGGCAATATTAGGCTTCCACCGCAATTTTGACAGCGGGAGCCTCCGCTCTCAGCCACGGGCGGCCACCAGCCAACAGCAGAAAATCACAGAAGACTAATAACGGACTTTATTGTCACAAATAACAAGATCCATTATTACTTAGTGTTCTTCAATTTTCCATGGCTTGTCTGCAACTCAGCTGCATTTTTTGACAACCATCCCCCAATTCAAGTAGCACCTTATTTATAGCATTTCTAGAATGGCAGTTACTGAACTGACTCACATATTGATTTGTGCCATGTTAACACTAGTGGTGTCATTCAGAATATCCCAACACTCCCAGCTTAGAATCATAGAATATCAAGGTTAGAAGGGACCTCAGGAGATCATCTAGTTTAGCCCCCTGCTCAAAGCAGGACCAAACCCCAGACAGATTTTTGCCCCAAATGGCCTCCTCAAGGATTGAACTCACAGCCCTGGGTTTAGCAGGCCAATGCTCACACCACTGAGCTATCCCTCCCCCCTGCTTGTTCAGGCTGCCAGCCTTAGTGCAACAGCAATGAGAGGCAGGAAATCTTAACTCCCACTTCCAGTTGGAGATAACAATGCGAAGACTTTAGCACCATTGTTCGGTAGAATATGATTCTGAATTTTTTAAAAAGCCACTATTTGCTTTTGGCTCTTCTGTTTTTTTTGCTTCAAAAGTGACTTGATACAAAAACAATGGCAAAAGCTCTTTCCCTTTAAATCATAAGATCAAATAAATAAACTTTGCAAAAGCTGTTGGTCTGTTACAGTGTCCAGTGTTCTGAATAGGTCAACATTTTCCAGAAATTGAACACAGAAAACATGTCTTTGCAAGTCTTTCTGTAATTCAGCTGAAGAAGCAGAGAAGAAGTGTTCTGTGCTTGTGATAGTTATGAAAACAATAAAAAAAAACCCCAAAGATATGCTTGCCAACAGAGTGACATTGATATATTTAAGCCTGCCACCTTTATCTTCAAAGTGCTGTGCAAATACTAACTAAATACTGCTGACACCGCATCTATGAGGCAGGAAATGAAGAGCTATAATTCACTTGGGGAAAGTGAGGCGCAGAAATGGTAAGAGCATTCCCTAGGTCACAGTGAGAGTCTATGTCAGCGATTAAAACCCTGACCCTTCCTCAGTTGGGGTTGGAGAAGGTCTGAGCCCAAATGTAGTAGCATTAGTGCTTCAGAGGCTCCCTATGGTGTTAGTGTTCTGGTACCCCGGGGAGCCAAGCACCAGCACCGGAGTAACTTAATCTCCTTGGGTTTAGGCATCAAAGATCTTCTCTGGTTGTGATGCTGGACTCACTGCAGCACCAGCTCTGGGGAAGCACCAATGTGTTGATGGTTGGATTTGAACCAAAATCCCAGGTTCCCATCAGAGCCCACAGGCTCCAGTGTGAATGGCTTCCCATCTGCCCAACCCCCATCCTAACATCTAGATCCTTATTGACTCATTCTGCGTCCCTATTACTCCATTCCAGACCCACAACTCTCAAACAGTTCTAGTCTGCCCCACCCACTCCCCCATCACCCAGGGGAAGGCAGCAGAGGGTTAGTGAATAAAATGTATAGCCAATTGATTAACCTCACTTGCAGTTTGATATTTTTTATGAGACCCAAGTAACAAAGCTTAGCCAATTTGTTACCTAAAGACAAACCAGTACAATACAAAAAGGAGACATAAATACCTTTCCTTTCTGGAAGCAAGTCTTATCTCTCAGCATGTTCACCTTACATGGTAGGTATGCTTCAGAGATACACCCCCATAACTACCTCTCTTTACATCATGGCTGTTTACATGTTGAAAAGCACGTTATACGTCACCTAAGAGCCAACCCACCAGTTTTTACCAATTTCTAAACCTCTTGTTCTTTACCTTTCCTTCTCTTGTTTACCACATTCCAGGTATCAGTAGGTGTGAAGACATCTCCTAAGCTTGTACCAGGACAAAAACATTTATGTATCTTGTTTTTGATAAGTTTGATATTTGCTAATGCCAAAAGCTGCATTTAGCTTTGCAGAGTATTGTGGGATATATATATATCTTGACATAAGTGAGCAAACATACGTGTTACCCTAACTGCCCACATACTGGATAGAACACAATATTCATGTATTGTACACGGCGGAGCAGGTTTGTATTCTACACCTAACGGATGTATTGGTGAACAGGTTACTGAGCAGTCAGGCTGTTATATTATGCAGCAGTGGGTTCAGCCATCTCCTCCCCACTTTCCTTTTGCAGCTTCCTAACAGCTGTTGAGCTGCTGAGCCCAATTAGCAGGAGTATTAGCTATTGCCTCCTGCCAGCATGTCCTCTTAGTCCCCCCTCTCTTAGAAGACTGCAGCTGGGACTCCTCTCTCGGCAGCTCAGTTCCCTTCCTGTTCCACCTGGCCCCCTCTCTCTCAGGCTCAGAACAGAAAGCCTGAGAACAGAGGACAGGTTGCAGCCTGGCTGGGCTCAGCGGGAGGGAAAGAGTCTCAGCCCCCACTCTCCCACAGCAGCATCCTTTGTCTCCTCCACTTTGGAGGCAGGTGTGGAAGTAGAGTTATTCTCCGACACAGGTATAGCAGGAACCTGGGGGTGTGGGCCCGAGGGACCATGAGAAGGAACCAGATACATGAGACAACTTGGAGGAGAGATACAGGGGGACATTAGGTAGGAGAGGACAGAGATGCAGGACAGGGGGAGCTTGGAGAGAGTGGACTGGGACAGAGGGGGATGTTGGGGAGGCATGGAAGGGGAGACACTGGACAGAGGAAAAGTTGCAGAGAGGAGGGAGACAAGGAGAGACAGGAGAAACCAGGATGAGGGGGGGACCTTGGAGGTACTGAGGAGTGGGCACTTTGGGCAGGTACTAGTGAGAACTGGGGAGCAGAGGACTGGGAAAGGGCATGAGGAAAGGGGATGTGAGGATACTGGTGTGAAAGCAGCAGATATGGGGGCATCTTAGGGAGGAGGGAACCTGTTGTGGAAAGTATGGGGGGACCTTGGTGACTGGAGAGGTGGTAATTGGAGGTAAGACTTTGAAGACAGATATGCAGGGCAGACATCTTAGGGCAGGGAAGTTTGGGGAAGGAGAGCTGGGGTATGTTGGGCACTTGTACGAGGAAGATTTTGGCAAGTAGTAACAAAGCCAGAGACTTAGGGTACGTCTACAGTATGAAATTAATTCGAACTATTCGAATTTTCGGAAGTGATTTTATAAATTCGGTGTTGTGTCCCCCCACTAAAGCGCGTGATTTCGACAGAGTGCGTCCACAAAACTGAGGCTAACATCGAATGTAAGAGCGGTGCACTGTGGGAAGCTATCCCACAGTTCCCGCAGTCCCCACTACCCATTGGAATTGTGGGTTAAGTTCCCAGTTCATGATGGGACAAAAACATTCCTGCGGGTGTTTCTGGGTGTGTGCCGTCACTCGCTCCTCCCTCTGTGAAAGCTACGGCAGACGCCATACTGCCAGCAGACGGTGCAGTACGGTGCACAGCCTGTCTTCTGGTACTATGAATCCATCTCGCATGTCCTCTCATCTTTCTATCTACCCTTTTATCTAACCATTTCCCGCCTTTTTTCAGCTACCGTGAACCGAGCAGCACAGCTTCTGCTGCAAACTCTGCTCTCCTGCTCTTGCATTGTTAGCTAATTTTTCCATGTTGTTGGTCCTGGGCTCCCATGGAAGCTACAGACGGCAATAATTCCCTGCTGTTTTTTGGCCATTGTGAACTGAGCCACATAGCTTCCACCGCAAACTCTGCTCATGCTTCTGCCGCAAACTCTGCTCTCCCACTCTTGCAGCTCTAGCAAGCTTCCCGACACCATGAAAGCTACAGAAGACAACCATTTACCGCCTTTTATCAGCCATCTTGAACCGAACAGCTCTCCTACGTTTTGCACCCTTTTTCCAGGATTACCTGTGCAGGCGCCATAGCGCGGCAAGCGTGGAGCCCGCTCAGATCTCCGCTGCAGTTTTGACCATTGTAAATACCTCGCACATTATCCAGCAGTATGTGCAGTACCTGCAAAACTGGACGAGGAAGCGATGACAGTGCAATTACTATACTGATGAGGATATGGACATAAACGTTCCTAGAAGCACGGCATGTGGCGATTGGGAGATCATGGTGGCATTGGGCCAGGTTCATGCTGTGGAACGCCGATTCTGGGCCCAGGAAACAAGCACAGACTGGTGGGACCGCATAATGTTGCAGGTCTGGGATGATTCCCAGTGGCTGCGAAACTTTCGTATGTGTAGGGCCACTTTCATGGAACTTTATGACTTGCTTTCCCCTGCCCTGAAGCACAAAGACACCAAAATGAGAGCAGCCCTCACAGTTGAGAAGCGAGTGGCCATAGCACTGTGGAAGCTTGCAATGCCAGACAGTCAGGAATCAGTTTGGAGTGGGCAAATCTACTGTAGGGGCTGCCATGCTGCAAGTAGCCAATGCAATCATTGGCCAGCTGCTATCAAGGGTAGTGACTTTGGGAAATGTGCAGACCATTGTGGATGGCTTTAATGCGCTGGAGTTCCCTAACTGTGGCGGGGCGATAGATGGAACGCATATCCCTATCTTGGCCCCGGCACACCAGGGAGGCCAGTACATAAACCGCAAAGGGTACTTTTCCATGGTGCTGCAAGCACTGGTGGATCACAAGGGATGTTTCACTGACATTAACGTGGGAAGGCCAGGAAAGGTGCATGACGCTCACATCTTCAGGAACTCTGGTCTGTTTGAACAGCTGCAGGAAGGGACTAACTTCCCAGACCAGAAAATTACTTGTGGGGATGTTGAAATGCCTATAGTTATCCTCGGAGACCCAGCCTACCCCTTAATGCCCTGGCTCATGAAGCCGTACACAGGTACCCTGGACAGTAGTAAGGAGCAGTTCAACTATAGGCTGAGCAAGTGCAGAATGGTGGTAGAATGTGCTTTTGGATGTTTGAAAGCGCGCTGGCGCAGTTTACTGACTCGGTTAGATCTCAGCACAACCAATATTCCAATTGTAATTGCTGCTTGTTGTGTGCACCACAATATCTGTGAGAATAAGGGGGAGATGTTTATGGGGGAGAGTAAGGTAGGAGGTTGAGGCAACTTGCTGGGCGGCCAATTTCACACAGGCAGACAAGGGGGCGATTAGAAGTGCACAGTAGGGCGCACTGTGCTTTAGAGAAGCTTTGAAAGCCAGTTTCATGACTGGCCAGGGTACGGTGTGACAGTAGTGTTTGTTTCTCTTGAAGTTACCCACCCCATATATATATATGAAATAAAGTCAAAATTGTTTAAAAACTGTTCTTTATTATTTGTTGCACAACACATTGAGAAAAATCAGAAGGTAGATCAGGGGTGGGTGGGTGTGGTTATTGGGTTAGGGGGGTGGAGGAGGAGGGAAGGACAAGTCCAGAAACCAAATCAAAAGTTTGCATATGCCAGCTTTCTGCTGCTTGGGCAATCCTCTGGGGTTGAGTGTGTGGGTCCCCGTAGCCTCCTCCCTCGTGTTCTTGGGCATCTGGGAGAGGAGTCTATGGAACTTGGGGAGGAGGGAGGGCGGTTATACGGGGGCTGCAGCGGCAGTCTGTGGTCTTGCTGCCTTTTCCGCATTAGATCCACCGTACAGCGGAGCATGTCAGTTTGCTCCCCCATGAGCTTGACCATAGCGTCCTGCCTGCTCTCATCGTGCGCGTCCCTCCTCTCTTTGTGTTCCTGTAATGCTTTACAGGATTCCGCAATTGTTTGCCTCCACGCATTCAGCTGGGCTCTATCAGTGCGGGAGGACTGCATGAGCTCGGTGAACATGTCGTCCCGAGTTCGTTTTTTCCCCCTTATAATCTGGACCAGCCTCTGGGACGGAGTAGATAGGGGCCGCGTTGAAATATTTGCATCTGCAGGAGGAAAAAAAGGGAGGGCAGTATTTTAAAAGATACATTTCAGAGAACAAAGGGATACTCCTTCTCAGTGAAACAGGCAATTCATAGTACACAGCACGTGTTCTTTCTGTACAAGTTAGCATTTTGCCTCTTATACTGAAGTGCCTGCCACTTTGGTGTGAGTAAGCCATCACACACGGCCAGGCAACAGAATTCAGCTTGCAGGCAGCCTAGGGGTATGCGGGGTTCTGCTTCTTCTACATTCATTTCAATGCTTTCAAACTGCTGGGCCCCCTTTCCCATAGCAAGCAATGCCTGGTGGGTTTGCCATATAAAAGGAGGGCCTGCAGGCTCTCTGGGATGATCGCTTCACACAACACCCCCTCGCACCTCCCCTAACCGGCCCTCCGTACAATTTCTGAAACCCATTGCGGCCCTCAGGCCAAAAAGTTTGCCCGCCCCTGGTTTATGCTGATATACTTCTCTCGGTTAAAAAAAAATACATCTAGCGGACAGTTATACCACTTTAACTTTTCTAGTGTAGACCAAGCCTTAGAAAAGGAGGCAAATAAGAAGGGTCATGATAAAAGTAAATAAAATAATGAATGATCTAGCGAAGGGAGATTGGAAACTTCTGTTCTCCCTGTCTCAGAACACAAGAATAAGGGACATTAAATGAAATGAGAAGGTAGAAATTCAAAATCAATAAAAGGACATTTATTGTCACATAATGTAATAAGCTGTGGGAGTCATTGCCAGAAGAAGTCATGAATTTAACAAGGGAGTGGACATTGATATGGATATCAAGACTATCCAGAGTTTTCACAATGAATTATCACTTTTTATGTGGAAGGGATATTAAACCTCATGCTTTAGGGTTTAAGCCAATCTCTAAATGTTAGAGATCAGGATGAAACCTACTGTGGGGGATAGATTATGCCACATCATCTTACCTTGGCGTTCTTTTACCTTCCTCTGAAGCAGTTGCTGTTGCCCACTGTTGAAGCCAGGAAACTAGAATAGGTAGACCTCAGGTGTGGCAGTTGCAACGTGGAGAAGAGGAAGATATAAGGGTGGGGGGACATGAGGCAATTGGGTAGGGAAAGGGTAATGAGGGGTTTTGTGGGGAGAGAAGTATTTGGGGAGCAGGAGAAGAAAATTTGTTTGGGAAGAGAGGGAGGGAGAATGTTGCCTTTGAGGGAAGAAAGGGCAATGAGGAGAAGGAGGGAAGAGTAGAATGTGGGGTGTTTGGAGCACAGGGGGGTTTGGGGAACAGTGTCTATGGGGGTGATAGGGTAGGAGGGAACTGGGACTCTTATGGACTTAGGACCTATGGTACTGTGGAGAAGGGACCTATTCCCCCCCAACTTTTCAAGTACAATCACTCCACTGACAGCCAAGTTGCCCTAAATAGGAGTGCAGATTTGGTCTAGACGTATGCAAGCTGGGTCTTTAACAGGGTGTGGCAATTTTAAATTAAAGCAATTTTAATAACAGTTTAAATGACTTTAAAAAAATCATGAATCAAAATCATACAGTCCAAAATCTTCAAAAATAGGAGCCTGGAGTTAAATTCCTAAGCCCATATTTAGGCATTTGAGGGTGGGATTTTCAAAAGCAGCTATCTGATTTAGGAGCACAAGACCCATTCAGTTCAAACTGCAAACCCTGATGGAGGAGTACAGCCTGCTCAAAACATGTCTGCTTTCTGGAGTTGTTGGGATTCAGACTACTGGAAGATGGTGTTGGCTACAAATGTAGAATGAACTGTTTTCTTCTCAATTTTGTATTTGGGTTTGAGTAAGGATGTAAATCAGCCTCTGGCCTTGGCTTTTTCAGCCTAGCTGAGAATTTTAAGTGTGACACTTACCTTAGAAGAATTCATATTTTACATAGAGATTTTCTCTACTAACAATTAGAAGCAAGTATACCATATACACTTTAGCAACTTATGTCTATAAAATAGAAAGGAAGCAAAGAACTAGCACCATGAGGATAAAAAATAATCAATATAAAAAAGCCATATTTGTCCTCCCCGGACCTGAGTGACAGCTCCACAAGACCCCTAGGACTCCACCCACATCTGACACTATCCCACCCCCATCAGTTATTGGTGGCTGAGGGTACTCAAATAACAACCTGCTGGGGGTGGGGGGAGTGTGTCCTTTTTCAGACAGGCTGGGTACTCCCTCCCTCACCCAGTGCTGACTGATGGGCAGGTATGAGAACAGAGGGACTCCAGCCTGATGATGCTATTCTTCAGGCAGGTTGGGACGTTTCTTCTCCCAGCATGCTGCTTCCTGTTTCTGGCTGGCCTGGAGTCTCCATTCCATGGAAATGCCACGTGTTGGAAGGAGGCAACCTGCCATCCCAACAGAGGGTTATGTAGAAGGAAATACAACAGTCAGTGGAGTAACTCGTACTGTTTCCTACCAAGTGAACAGGGCCGGCTCCAGGCACCAGCCCACCAAGCATGTGCTTGAGGCGGCACCTGGAGGGGGCGGCGTGGCGCTCTGGCCCGAGAGCAGGGCCACGACTGGGCTCGCCGCCCGCCCCCCGACGCTTTGGCCGCCGGGGAGAGTGGAGACACAGCCGGGCTCTCCGCCCTCCTCCCGACGCTCCGGCTGCCGGGGAGAGCGGGCCTGCGGCCAGGCTCGGCGCCTTCCCCTGCCGCGCTCCCCGCCGGGGGCGGGGGGCGGAGAGCAGGGGGCGGCGGGAGGCTTTTTTGCCTGGGGCGGCAAAAAAGCCAGAGCCGGCCCTGCAAGTGAAAGTGATATAACCTTTTGTAACCCTGAACCACACAGAGTGATTGGGGCCAAGAAAAGAGATCAGTCTCTTACCAGCACCCTGTATGTCACACACTTATTACATAGTGTGAACAATGCAATGAATTCCCTTACATATGTTAACATGCTCAGAGGCTTCTCTGTTAGGCATCCTTATTTTGGGGTCTTTCCCTTTGTGCAACAGTTTCCAGCTCAACCATAATTTTGCCCTGCTTTGGGCTGCTAGAAACCACTGTACTGGTCTAGCAGAGAGTTGATAGATATACATTCTTTGGTTTGTGGGTTTTGTTTTGATTGGTTTTTTGCTACAAAGTAGCAAAAAAGTGTTAGCAAAAGATGACCTTGGAAAATATCCTTTTTATTTGGGGCTTTAGGGCGAGCTGAGTCAGGAGCCCGAGCCCTGGGATGACTAAATATACATGGGTGGTGGTGGTGGTGTTATATTTATGTTTAAATAATTTGATATAAGCTGCAAGTCAAGCATTCACGAATTAAGAAATGCCAGATTTTAAGTTGCCTGTATAACCTTAATTCACCCCTCTTGTGCACTGTAATACAGCCTTTAATTAATTATGTGCTCACATACTGTTTTTCCGCAGGACCCCTGCCTCATTCAGAGTACAGTCTGGACAATAATTAATAAGCAGCTATTCAATATTTTGTTTTTTTCTTCATTGTTCAATGCATGGCCCTAGGCCTTATTTACTGCACACTATTCAAACCCTCCTCCAGAGACAGAATTATTAATTTTCTCTTGATTGTTTTCCTGTGGGTCTCATCACTGCAATATCTGACTCCTTTAAATATGATTTTATATTCACATCACCCTGTGAGGTAAGGGCGTATTATCCCCATTTTACAAATGGAGTTGTGGCACAGAGGTTAGTGTGAAGTGGTCACTAACTTTGGATACCCAATTTGAGATGTCTAGGACCTGAGTGTTCAGCGTACTTAGCAGTACAGAGCACTTAATATATTCCAAGCACAGCTCCCACTGGCTTTAGTTGCAGTTGCGAATGCTCAGCACTTCTGAAAATCAGACCTCAGGGTCTGAAGCTTGGCATCCAAAAGTGAGGAATATGCAATTAGTGATCACCCCGGAAAAGTCTGGTTTAAGTGACTTGCACAACTTCACATAGATTCCCCCTCTCCCCCTCCCCCCCCCCACGGTGCGCCAGAGGTTGGTCCTGGCAGAAGTCACCAGAGTCAGAGACCTCCTGGACTACGATCGGGGAGACTGGCTGGATCCCCTGACGCTCGCTCGGCACACGGGGCTCTCCAGGCCTTGTACTCCCCGGCACGTACTTCAGGAGGTGAGGGCCACTTTGCCGCCCACTGCTCGGGTCTACCTCAACCGGGTCCTGCATGCCCTGCCCACCCTCCACCCCTGGCCCTCCGGACCTTTTCATCGGGCCCCTGCCCCGTGGACCCAACCGGCCCCCCCGCCCCTTCTCCGTAAGCCAGCTGCACAACTTGCAACCGGTTCGTTTCCAAACCGCGCCAAGGAAACATCTATACACACTCGTGCTCCACACCCTTCACTTCCTCACCCTCGTGTCCCGCCCTGATACAAAGTGGCGGGACCTCCTACCACCTGTTGAGGGTGAGAAGCCCCGGTGGGCCAGCCTATATTCCACCCTGGTCCCAAGGCCCACCGGGGATATCAGCTGGCGGCTCCTTCATGGGGCCGTGAGCACAGGCGTGTACATGGCATGGTTTACCCCTGTCCCAGACACCTGTCCTTTCTGCGGTGTGAGGGAGACCCTGGCTCACGTTTACTTGGAATGCACCAGGTTGCAGCCCCTGCACTGGCTCCTCACCAATATTATGTTGCATTTTTGGTTGCACTTTTCCCCTCACCTTCTCATTTACGAACTCCCTATCCGTGGCCCCACAAAGTCACGGGACCTCCTGGTCAACTTTCTCTTGGCACTGGCTAAACAGGCCATTTATAAAACCAGGGAGAGGAGGTTGGCCGATGGAGGTTCCTGTGACTGTGGGGCCTGTTTCCGATCTTCTGTCCGTTCACGTATCCGGGCAGAGTTCCTCTGGGCGGTGTCCACTGGCTCCCTTGACACCTTTGAGGAGCAGTGGGCGCTGTCTGGGGTTCTCAGCTCGGTGTCCCCATCAAGTTCCCTTCTTTTGACCCTTTAACCGCACTCCTGTCCCTGTTTTTTACATTCGTTGTCCCCTGTATTCATTTGGGTTTCAGGCCCTGTGGATCCTCCCGTTAGGCTGAGGGGGGACCCAATAGGTTCACATAGGAACTTTGTGGCAGAAGTAGGAATAGAACAGTTGTCACCAACTGGTCGATTGCGATCGACTGGTCAATCCTGGAGCCTCTGTCAGTCAATCACGATCTCTGGCCGCTAAAAGTCCAGCAGTTCAGCGGCGCTCCGGCTGCCTGCCTGCCCTCGCTCCATGCCGCTCCCAGAAGCGGCTGGCTGCTGGCATATTTCTGCGGCCCTTCGGGGGAGGAGAGAGTGAGGCGGCTTTGCACGCTGCCCCCACCCCCCAGCACCATCCCCACAGCTCCCATTGGCTAGGAACCGGCACTTGTGGGCACGGGCAGCACATGGAGACCCACTGTCCCTTCCCCTCAGGGGCCGCACAGACTTGCCAGCAGCCAGCTGCTTCCGGGAGCAGCATGGGGCTAGGGCAGGCTGGCAGCCTGGCTAAGCTCCGCTGTGCTGCTGACCGGGAACCACCTGTAGTAAGCGCAGGGCCACCCGGGGGCGGGGGGGCAAGTGGGGCAATTTGCCCCAGGCCCGGGGTCCCGCAGGGGCCCCCATGAGTATGTCGGAGGCTCCCCCCACCTCTGTCTTCCCCCATCCCCCGGCATTTCAGCTGGTAAGGGGCGGGGCTGCGAGCTGCGGCCGAGCGGTGGGAGCTCAGGCCCCGCTGGAAACACCATGCCGCTGCAGTGCTGGACACGGCGAACTGAGGCTCTGGGAGAGGGGGTAAGCAGTATGGTAAGGGGCCGGGGCCGGGCACCCCCCCAACCCCATCCCCCACAGCCCTGACCCCCAGCCCCTCTGAGCTGGGCACCCCCCCGACTCCAGCCCCCCCCACAGCCCAGCCCCCCAGCTCCGAGCCCAGCCCCTCTGAGCCGAAGACCTCTCTGGCCCCATCTCCCCACAGCCCTGAGTCCAGCCCCTGTGAGCACCCCCCAACCCAGAGCCCAGCTCCCCACCCAGCCCTGGGCAACAGCAGCACCACCCCTAGGCAGCGACAGCCCATTGGCATCAACCATCACCATCACCATCACACAGCAACAGCCCATTATGTAACGGCAAATGTATACATACCATTAAAGCATTTAATGTTTTTAAATAATGTATTTAGTGTATTTTCAAATTATTACAAATTAATTTTTGAATGTATTTCACTAGTTATTTTTTACATTTCCAAATATATGTCACTATAATATTGCAACTTTTTTTTATGGAAGGGGCCCCCAAAATTGCTTTGCCCCAGGGCTCCTGAATCCTCTGGGTGGCCCTGAGTAAGCGCCTCCCAGCTGGAGCCTACACCGCGCACCCCTTCCTGCACCTCAATCCCCTGCCCCAGCCCAGAGCCCCCTCCTGCACCCAAACTCCCTCCCAGAGTCAGCACCCCTCACCACCTCCCACACCTCAACATTCTGCCCCAGCTCACAGCCTGCACCCAAACTCCCTCCCAGAGCCCACAAACCCCCTCCTGCACCCCAGTCCCCTGCACCAGCCTGGAGCTCCCTCCTGCACCAAACTCCCTCCCAGAGCCCACACCCCAACACTCTGCCCCAGCCTGGAGATCCCTCCTGCACCCAAACTCCCTCCCAGAGCTTGCACCCCAACCCCCTGCCCCAGGGTCAGCCTGGAGCCCCTCCTCCCCCCCCCACACTCTAAACCCCTTGGCCCTAGCCCAGAACCTGCAACCCCTCCTGCACCCCAACCCCCTGTCCCAGCCTAGTGAAAGTGAGTGAGGGTGCGGGAGTGCAAGAGATGGAGGGAGGGGGGAATGGAGTGAGCGGGGTGGGGCCTTGGGGAAGGGGTGGGGTAGATCCTGGGTTGATTTTAAATTCAAAAAATGATCTTGTGTGTAAAAAGGTTGGAGACCACTGGAACAGAATCTAATTCTCCAGCACAGCATTCAATTGCTTTATGAGGCCAGTCTGCCTCTGTCTCTGGGTGTATCTGAATCCCACTGAAAGGAGGCAATTCTAAGGAGCCCTGTGCCTTCACCAGAACTACCTTTAAGCTTTCAGAGGGAGCCTCAAGAGTGCTTTTGGCTTTTTCAGTTCTGAGAAAAACAGTTCTCTGTATGTACTAAAAACACTGTAAAGTCCTGTGAAGTAGAAAAACTGGAGGAGATGGCAGGTGTGCCTCTGTACTGAACAGATGGATAAAGAGCCACACTGATTGCTTAGCCTGTCCCATTGTGAATGGGATCTGTCTCAGAATGAACAATGAAAATCTGTGTATCCCACATAAACAATCTGTAGCTACTGAGCTTGTTGGTCATATGGGACTCTTTGGTCAGTATTAGTTCTTCAGAGGGTAGGCTCCCTGACAACACAAAATGACAGGGCTAACATGGAGGCATATAAAACGACCTACTAAATTATGTTACTAGTGAACTTAACAACTCTACTCAGCAAAAAAGCAGTGTACTTCTTTACTTCTTGTGATGGGGTGCACTCACCTCTCGTGAGTACCTCCTGTCAGCTGGGTGTGGTGCTGCAATCTTCTTTTTCTCCTGGCACCCTCTGAAGGCTGGCGACCTTGCTACGCAGGTTTTCAGTGACTCAGCCCTCAGCTAAGTCACACAGTTAGTAGACAAACGGATGAATCCCTTCCAGAATAATAAAGTTCAACAAAATGGTTGGATCTCACCAGGATAAGGTAAGTTTATTTTGTACAGTGTAACACACATACTAAAAGAGGAGGATGTAGCCTACTTAACATGAAGCTGTAGTAGGTTAGTTCATCTACTTGAAAACCCTTTCTCAGTGCTGGTTAGGTTATATTTTTGTTCTTGTTTCTGCACTTCCTTGCTCCTGTGGGCTGTCGTGTTGAGCTAGACAGGGTAGCTGTAACCTCCAAAGGCTTAGAGTAGTTCTTTTCTGATGCTAAATAAAGACCCTCTATTTTTAAATTCCTTTTGGTGCTTTCCGAAGAAAGCTTAGAACTTTTTAACATCCACATCACAACCTCTAAGGGTACATCTACACTACAGCGGGGAGTCGATTTAAGATACACAAATTCAGCTACGTGAATAGCGTAGCTGAATTCGACGTATTGCAGCCGACTTACCCCGTTGTGAGGACGGCTGCAAAATCGACTTCTGCCGCTTTTTGTAGGCGGCGCTTACTACCACCTCCGCTGGTGGAGTTAGAGCACCGATTTGGGGATCGATTGTCGCGTCCCAATGGGACGCGATAAATCGATCCCTGAGAGGTCGATTTCTACCCGCCGATTCAGGCGGGTAGTATAGACCAGACCTAAGGAAGGGAGTAAATATGAATGCTCACAAGTGTAGTACAATCCAACTAATCTTGCAATTTAAAAAATTGGGTGTACAAAAACAATGACTAAAAATGGGCATTTTTGTAACCAACAGGAACAATGAGACAAGTTCAGAAAACAGACATACCTGGTTTTCAGATCATACTAAACCTGTAGCCAAAACAGAGGTTACATCAAGTTTTTCAGTCAACAAAAATAAGCTTTGCTACTTTTTACATTGTCAGAAAACTGGCCATTTTTCAGACGGATGTAGTCTAGGAATTGGCTTATTTCTAGGCCTTTAGTGAGGACATTAGGGGTTGTTCCAGGAAGGAGGAAAATCTGCTGCTGCTTGGAAGAGGAGATGTGAGCAGGGGGAGGCAGCGGGGGGAAGTATGTGGTGTCTGGTAGTGAAGACATGGGACAGAATTGGACTATTACAAATTTAGACTGAAGAATTTTCAAACTCTACCCTTGTATTTTGTCATGAAGATTCTGACTGTTAAGCTATTGAGGCTGTCCCACTCCTATCACTTCTTCTTCCTGCCCTAATGAGTCAGAGCAACAAGACACCCTTCCTAGCTACAGCTTTCTACTGGAACTCGGGAGCAATTGGTCCTACATAAAATATGCATGGAAAGCATACATTGTTTGGCTTTGGATCCACCCCGAAAAACTTGCCCTGGAGGCTAACACACAGGGGAAGCATGTGATGGAAAGCCAGGATGTAATGTGCCCACCCACCTTAACAGTTACCTCAAAATACATAATTTATCCTGAGAATCACGAAGAACCTGCTTCAGGACTTGTAGCTGTAAATGTCCAGGGTAATAGCAGGCTCTGTGCACGTCTGTCTAATCCATTGCCTACAATACTTTGCTGCACTCCAATGATGACTCGTTTTTCTTCCTTTTCCCCATTATTCATCTTCCCCATTGCCTTCATTTCCTGTGTACCTACACAGAACTAGAAGAAAATAAAAAATCAACATTATCGTCTCATTTCTGATTCCATTTCCCAATTCTGATGCTAATTCAGCATTTAGAGAAAAATGCCAGTCCTGATAATGGAAAGTGTGAGGGAAGGGAGGGACGGTGGCACAGACGGAACTCTCAGTTGTTCTCCAGAGTCTCAGCTTTTTATTTTAAAAAGTGCATCTCTAGCTGCTATAGTTGTGAAGAAAATCAGAGACCTGAACATAACTGATGCAGAGACATCTGCTGTCGTTTGAGGAAAGCCAGAATCAAAAGCTCTAAGTTGTGATCTGCCCCATTCAATTCAGTGGGTGCTACTAAGATGCCCAGGATGCTACTTTAAATGTCACATTGTTAACTCTTTCATTATTCACCAAAGCTTGTAAGAAAAGAGAGAAAGTATCATTATGAAGATCTACACCAGGGGTCGGCAACGTTCGGCTCGCGGCTCGCCAGGGTAAGCACCCTAACGGGCCGGGCCAGTTTATTTACCTGCTGACGCAGCAGGTTTGGCCGATCGTGGCCCCCACTGGCCACAGTTCGCCGTCCTGGGCCAATGGGGGTGGCGGGAAGCCGCGGACGGCACATCCCTCGGCCCGCACCGCTTCCCGCCGCCCCCATTGGCCTGGGATGGCGAACTGCGGTGAGTTCCCACGATCCCCGCGATCGGCCAAACCTGCTGCATCAGCAGGTAAATAAACTGGCCCAACCCGCTAGGGTGCTTACCCTGGCGAGCCGCGTGCCGAACATTGCCGACCCCTGATCTACACTGAAAAAGGGGAAAGGTGGCAGGTGGAACCAAATGAATAGTCGTGCGTATGTGCAGCAGATGTTAAGACACATAGGCCTTTAAGAATACATGGTGCAGGAGACTGAGGCCATGTCTACTCTTACCAGGGATCCACACTGCTGCGATTGATGCAGCAGGGGTCCATTTAGTGGGTCTAGTGAAGACCTGCTAAATCGACCACAAAGTGCTCTCCGGTTAACTCCGGTACTCCACCAGAACGAGAAGAGTAAGGTAAGTCGATGGGAGAGCGTCTCCCACTGACGCAGCGTGGTATAGACACTGCAGTAAGTCAACTTACCCCAATAGTATAGACAAGGCCTGAGATTGGTTTAATTTTCCTGAAGAAGGCTCAGAATTCAAATGTTTGAGAATCACTGAACTGGTCTCTTCTGTTTATAGGAGATGAATGGCTAGGTAGCAGTTCTGCTGAAAAGGACCTAGGGGTCACAGTGGACGAGAAGCTGGATATGAGTCAACAGTGTGCTCTTGTTGCCAAGAAGGCTAACGGCATTTTGGGCTGTATAAGTAGGGGCATTGCCAGCAGATCGAGGAACGTGATCGTTCCCCTTTATTCGACATTGGTGAGGCCTCATCTGGAATACTGTGTCCAGTTTTGGGCCCCACACTACAAGAAGGATGTGGAAAAATTGGAAAGAGTCCAGCGGAGGGCAACAAAAATGATTAGGGGTCTGGAGCACATGACTTATGAGGAGAGGCTGAGAGAACTGGGATTGTTTAGTCTCCAGAAGAGAAGAATGAGGGGGGATTTGATAGCAGCCTTCAACTACCTGAAGGGGGGTTCCAAAGAGGATGGAGCTCGGCTGTTCTCAGTGGTGGCAGATGACAGAACAAGGAGCAATGGTCTCAAGTTGCAGTGGGGGAGGTCCAGGTTGGATATCAGGAAAAACTATTTCACTAGGAGGGTGGTGAAACACTGGAATGCGTTACCTAGGGAGGTGGTGGAGTCTCCTTCCTTGGAGGTTTTTAAGGCCCGGCTTGACAAAGCCCTGGCTGGGATGATTTAGCTGGGAATTGGTCCTGCTTTGAGCAGGGGGTTGGACTAGATGACCTCTTGAGGTCCCTTCCAACTCTGATATTCTATGATTCTATGATTCTATGATTTTAGTGGCAGGACAACAATTGCGGTCCTTTTTTTTTTTTTTTTTATTCCTGCCTAGTAAATAGTTGGAGAAGTCTGAGTTAAGAAGCCCATCGGGATTAGGTAACATTTTTTTCCTGAGGAATACTTTCCAGTAATAACAACGAGGAGTCCTTGTGGCACCTTAGAGACTAACAAATTTATTTGGGCATAAGCTTTCATGGGCTACAGCCCACTTCATCAGATGCATGAAGTGAAAAATAGTAATATTAATTCAGCTGAAGTATTTTCAATCATTTGGAATTTAAAGATTCTATTGCAAAATTTACTGTAAAATGTGCCTGCAATACTGTCAGTCTACCCAAGAGTAATATCAGTTAAGAGGCCCACCCATTTAATCTTAACTGAAAAGAAATATGGGATTAATATTTTTTTTTAAGAAAAGCAATGTACTTTAAGAAACCAGTCATTTTTCAATAGGTTATTTATTCATGTTTCATGCTTTGTTGGGCAGCTAGAATAGTGCATTTGTTTTTTGTTTGTTTGTTTTGACTTTATAGACATCTATTTTCAGAATCCTTTGGCCAAATCCTACAGTGTTTACTCTTAAGCAAAGCTCTTCATATACTTCAATTGGAGTTTTGCCTGCATAGAGTCCTAGAATCTATAATTCAAAAATGATCCCATAATACTGATGTAAAACCTAACAATGTTTGGCGTATTTTGACCTAATCTGTGTACATTTTCTTTCACAAAGATACAACTTAATGATCAGATTCTGACACTCCTACTCAAACTGAGTAGCACCTTACACCCTGAGAGATCTCACTGATTCTAATGGATCCACTTGTGGAATAAAATACTATTTATAATGAGCAAGGGTATCAAAGTCTGACCATAATAGCTAAGATGTAGTTCATACAGAAATAATCATTGGGATTCAATAGGGATCAAAGAATGGTAGAAATTTGAAAAAATATTTTTCAAATCTAAGAAAAGTGCCTTCTGAGGACCATGTCAGCACTCAAATGGGTCAGGAATAATGCTGAGAATTCTCTTTTAGGCAGTGAAACAAATTACCATGCAACTCGAAAATGAACTAGTTTGATGTGAAACCAGCACCACTTATGTGTCTGTCTCCAATGGGAGCCACAGCAAAAGAAACAAGAATGAATCGACTGATTTTTATTTAATTCCATTTTCAGACAAAAATTAAGTCTAGAAAAATGACTATGTCTCTATAAATATAACTAGAGGTAGAAAGAAGTGCTTATATACTGACTTATGCCAAGATCAGTATAGCACAAATTGTTTTGATAAAGCTCTATTGCAAATAGCCAGGGCCGGGTCTAGGCACCAAAAAATCTGGAGCCGGCCCTGCAAATAGCAGTCTAAGGTCAAACTCTCTTGATAGTACCCAAATGCAGGAGTAAATTTATCCTTTGTTTATAACAAGTAGTAAATTTTTATTTGCCTTCATATAGTTAATATTAGATTTTTCATAAAGAGAGCCCAAGTATTGATTTTATGTGGAGTAGCATACTGCCTCCACTATTTCAGGTAAGATTGGTATTTTGTGAAAGAAATATTGGTAAGTTCAATTTTTTTTCACTGAATGATCTTCTGTGAGCACCTCTACAGAATACTGACTCGAAGTTGCACTCATGCCCCTCGGAAGTTTCCTATTAATATATAAAACCCCAAAAGACGTTATCACATCTATGTCACGTACCAGCACTTTTCTATGCAGAGTATCTTCTCTTAGCAAGTGTGAGGTTGGGGCTCCTTTCATGGGACAGAACTACCACTTCAGGGCTGTTAAGGCCATGCATAGCCAAGGGCATTGAACCACAGGTGACTGCAACAATTTCCCAGACTCTCAAGGGCCAAACTTTATTTGCATGACATGAAACTGACTAGTGCATTGTGGCCCAAAGAGACTGAAGCATGTAATCAATGCTCCATAGCTATCTGAACGGCCTCCAGTTGGTGTTTATGATTGGTGCAGGCCACACCTCTTCATTCAAGATGAGTGGTCACAAGCTTTATTTTAGAGCTTAGCAGAGAGCATTTTGGTTATGCCTGACAAAGTTATTTCTCTTTCTGTTATAATTATTTGTATTCCTAGTGCTCACTGCTGCAATAAATCCCCACATCAGGAACAATACTTCCCTGTGAATGACCACTAGGATGGAAGGGCTCCTTCCAGTGATTTTCAAAGATGATAATTAATTGATGCATGGAAAGGCTATGAAAACGGAGGTCCATAATTCATTATTAGCCATTGGGTTCAGAAGTGTGCATAACTTCCATTAGCGCACCAAAGTCTCCCAGACTGGCATTGGGAGGTATAAATTTTGCTGTACCCTAGGAAGGATTCACTCCAGGCAGTTGCCTTCTTTTCCTTGTGGTTCCCTTTGGCAAGGGCACCTTTAGTTTCTATCAGGGCACCATAGAAGTCTTGCCAGTGAAAGCTGCCGAAAGGATCAACTGAATTATTAAAAACAATGGGTAAAGGACCACTCAGAGTGACATAAAATGAAGCCCTTAATCATTAGACAATGAAAATTTAGCTATTTCTGCTGAAATGCAGCTGGGAATGCAGTTTTACAAGGGCAATCACAAAAACTTCTGTGATTGCAAATCAGGTAGCTAATCATGGGCCTCATTCTCCACTCACCTTGGTATAAATTGGGAGTAACTCCACTGCAGTCACTGGAGTAAACACCAGTATTACACTGACCAAAGAGACAGGCACCTAAATTCTGTCTTTTCATCTACCAAAGATAGAGGCTAACTGAAGGATCCATTTGGAAATCTCAAGGATCAGGGTACAGTTGCAAGGAAAAAACTAAGACCATATCTTTGTGGGGCTTATTAATTTTTGGCCACTGTACTCCTGAGGTGACTGATGTTTTGTGGAAACCATTTGGAGTTTATACATATAGAAAACAGTCACATGATAAGCAGCAAAGGTGCCAACATTGCAGGGCCGGCTTCAGGCACCAGCCCACCAAGCTTGTGCTTGGGGCGGCACCTGGAGCGGGGCGGCGCGGGGCGGTGCTCCGGCTCCGGCCGCCGGGGAGAGCGGAGCCCCGGCCGGGCTCTCCGCCCTCCTCCCGGGGTGCTGGCCGCCGGGGAGAGTGGAGCCCCGTCCGGGCTCTCTGCCCTCCCCCAGCGCTCTGTCCGCCAGGGAGAGCGGAGCCCCGGCTGGACTCTCCGCCCTCCCCTGCCGCGCTCCGGGGTGGGGGTGGGGGGGGCGCGGTAGGCATTTTTGCCAGGGGTGGCAAAAAAGCCAGAGCTGGCCCTGCAACATTGCCAGTTTTTCCAAATGACTCAGCCCATCAGCCTCAACCACGAGTTAGTGGGACCATCTCTGGGCAGGAGTGAATTTTCAATGCCCATTCAACCACTCACCTCTGAAGAGACAGCCAGCAAGAGCGCAAATTAGCAACAAATACAATTAACTTTTTTCTCATTGGAACACTTATCCACTAGGAGTTGGATTGAGACCACCCAAGTTAACACCTTTCATCCAGGCAAAATGGTAAGTACTAACCACTCCCACTGACCTGGTTTAAACTCATATTGGTGATCTAAAAACAAAAAGCAAAAACCTTCATCTCTGAAAAACAAGTACATGATTTTTAGCAGTTTTTAATTCTTTTAATTAAGCATCCATCTACATACATGCACAGCAAAGTACAAAGGGTTAGAAAATGGGCTTCATTTTCAGCCCCTAATTGTAACCTATTGTGCATTAATCCCTGAGAGAAAGTATGTCAGCTGTATCTCTATCATGAGTGAGAGTGCAAATTCATGTGTTCATTTTGCAATATTGAGTGCTTTTGGGATACCAAATCTGTCTTTTGATACTTAAACTCGCTCTGCTCATTGTGAGCAAAAATCCACTGTACAATAGTTCATCAGTCCTATACTGTGTCTCAGGGAGAAATCCATCCTGGAATTCTTGCTCTGGACAGTTAAAAGGTTGTCACCTAATCCCCCCAAATAAAGGAGTTTCAATATCTTCTTTTTAATCTTACATTATGCTCACATAAAAGCCTATCTTTTTATTTTTGCTTCCCTTTTAAAAGTGAAGTCTGTGCTTGAAATGAAATGTGCATGACTGCCAGGCTTGCAGGCTGAGATCCTGTGTAGAGCCAAGGTAGTTTAGACATGATTAATGCAAACTCCCTCCACTCTGAACTGGAAGGACCAGTTCTAATGTAGTTCAGTTGCTGGATGAGACACCACTGTGAGGGGTGACCTTATAAAAAGCCTAGCTAGAGAGAAAAACATTGCTTGACAGGTCCGCCCAGGTTCTGTTGAGAGGAGGTTAATTAGCAGCAGTTGTGATGCTGTTATGATGTGAGCCCTAGTTTTCTAGAAGCTGGATTTTGGTCCATGGCCATTAATGTTTCACTAAGAGTCTGATCAAATTGTGGCCATTCTATGTGCTATGAGGGAGGAGGACACAGGAGAACTTTCCCCTCTTTGCATGTTATGAAGGAGTCAGCCACAACGGCATTTAGGGACTGCTCCCTGCGAGCACCACCAAGCATGCTTTCCACCACAGCAGCGGCAGTGGGTCCCACTATGCTGTGGCCATGACTCCAGCTCTCTGCACCAGCCAGTGAGACCAGTTGCTGTGAAGCATCATGCATGCTGCACCTTCCTAAGGAGCAACACAGCAGCTTGGTTCCCCAGGAGCTGCAGATGGGATTGCACTGGAACTCCCTGAGGCAGAACCCCTACCACCTTCTTGGGGCTATGTTAACTAGAAACGGCTGACTGACCCTAAGTGCAAAAGGCTACCCTAGAAACCGTTCTCTCAAGTGGATGCAAAAGAAATGGACAGAGTGTGATGCAGGAGAATAGGGGAGTGAGTCCCACCAGTAGTGCTGCAATGTCCTGATTGACTCTGAAGTTACTGAGGCCTATTAAATACTGCTAGCTCTTAAAGCTGCTTAAATGTGAAAACTTGAGAGTAGCAATAGCTTGTTTCCTGTCTTACTTAGGGACAATATCCGTCCGGATTTTCCTGGACATGTCCGGCTTTTTGGGCTCCAAATCCCCGTCCGGGGGGAAATCCCAAAAAGTCGGACATGTCCGGGAAAATCGGGACATGCGGGGCCGGTGGTGTGGGTGGTCGGGGGCCGGGCCGGCGGTGCGGTGCCGGGCCGGGGGCTCGGGGCCGGGCTGGCGGTGCGGTGCCGGGCCGGGCTGGGGGCTCGGGGGCTGGACCGGGCCGGCGGAGCGGTGCTGGGCCAGGCCGGGGGCTCCGGGGATGGGCCGGTGGAGCGGTGCCGGGCCGGGAGCTCCGGGGACGGGCCGGTGGTGCGGTGCCGGGCCGGGGGCTCGGGGGACGGGCTGGCAGTGCGGTGCCAGGCCGGGGGCTCAGGGGACGGGCCGGCGGTGCTGGGCTGGGCCGGGGGCTCGGGGGATGGGCCGGGGGCTCGGGGGACGGGCTGGCGGTGCGGGGCCGGGCCGGGGACCGGCGGTGCAGTGCCAGGGGCCGGGCCGGGGACCGGCGGTGCTGGGCGGGCCTGGGGTGCTCGGCCGGGCCCGGGGCCGGCACCCCAGGGCCCGAGCTGACCCAGGCTGGAGACGCCGGGGGGCCAGACTGAGCTGTGCCTCCTCCCCCCACACTCCCGTTACCTGCTTCAGGCTTCCCACGAATCAAATGTTCGCGGGAAGCAGGGGAGGGGGCGGAGACTTTGGGGAAGGGGCGGAGTTGGGGCGGGGGCGTGGGCGGGCCCGGCGGCGGGGCCGGGGCCCCATGGAGTGTCCTCCTTTTGGAGGCACAAAATATGGTAACCCTAGTCTTACTTCAATATATTCCTGTTGAGAAGATGTGAAGCAAGATCTAGAGGGAGTCACATTCTTAGTGCCTTTGGGAACTGAGCCTTATTTGGGAAGGCTGTAATTGAGAGTACTGTAGAGCACAAAGCCGCAGCCTGAACCGGTGCTCTGTGCTGTGCTGTGCATGGCTGGCTCCAGCTGGGTGGCGCAGCTGCCTATCCTGGTGCAGCTGTGCTGCCAGCCACCCATGCTCTAGGGAGCGCAGTAAGGGGGCAGGGAGCGGGGGTTGGATAGAGGGCAGGGGAGTTCGGGGTGGTGGTCGGGGACCTGGGGTGTGGATAGGGGTCGGGGAAGTCAGAAGGCTGGGAACAGGGGGATTGAATGGGGTAGGGGTCCTGGGGGGGCAGTCAGGAAGGAGAGGGGGGTTTCAATGAGATGGCGGGGGCAGTTAGGGGCAGGGGGCAGAGGATCCGGGGGCGGTCAGGGAGAAGGGGTGGTTGGATAGGGCAAGGGTCCTGGGGGGGGGCATTCAGGAAGGAGAGGGGGGTTGGATGGGGTGGTGGGAGGCAGTTAAGGGCAGGGGATCTGGGGGCAGTCAGGGGACAGAAAGCAGGGGGGGGTTAATGGGGCAGGGGTCCTGGGGGGGTCTGTCAGGGAATGGGGGGGTTGGATGGGGCAGGAGGCCCGGGGGGGCCGTCAGGGGGCGAGAAGTTAGGGGGGTCGGATAGGGGGCGGGAGCCATGCCACGCCTGGCTGTTTGGGGAGGCACAGCCTCCCCTAACTGGCCCTCCATAGAATTTTGAAAACCCAATGCGGCCCTCAGGCCAAAAAGTTTGCCTGCCCCTGATGTAGAGTGTAGTGAAGGGGGGCTACTTACGCATTAACATTTTAAGTAATATTCTCATTTAAGATCTATCTAGTCTTGAATGCAGAGTAATGCAGTGAAATGAACACAGAGCAATACAGTGCTTTTGAAATGGAAGGAAATATAAAAACATAGATGGATTATTTACTGTATGCCTTGCTGTTTTCTTTTGAATACTATTAACATTATCTTTCTATTGCAAGTAGCAAGCACAGAGCCCTTACCAAAGTTTGTCAGCTAACTTGCTATAAAAAAAAAAATCTATAGAAAATTCCTAAATTTACAAGTGGTTTCCTATGCCCTGTACACTTTCTTCTTGATAGAACCAAAATAGCCTTAATAGGGACTGAAATAAACTCTGAGTTTCAAAAGGGCTATGTGCATACAGGAACGGTCCATTTCTGTGGCCACAAATGCCACTCACGTTCTAACGTTACGGCTAGGATTATGTGTGGGACTTAGGGAATTGCTCTGAAAGTCATAGGGCTTTGATGCTGGCAAAGCTACCATATGCAGCATACTTTATTAGTTTTATGGGATTCAGGAAGGGTATGGAACAATATGCTTGGCACGTTGCTCCTCATTTGCCAGTTTAAGAACAGCTTGGGTGATTCCTGCTGTGAATTTGATATTAAGAAATGGTTTCCCAAGGACTGGGATGGAGATGGTAGATGCAGCACTCACGATGTACTATGTTAGACCCTCGCCAGGATGACTATCCTGGATTTCCAAATGCTGGTGAATGCGCTGCCTCATATGACCTTTTTGATTATTTTCATAGCGTACTGCTGCACTCACTATCCTTGATCTACTTCTTGAAGGTAGGAGAAGACAATTTCATTATTTGAGTGATCATCTGGTCCTTTCTGGTTGTACGCTGGACCATTCCCAAGGGCAAACTTAGATTTAGTAAAAGAACCTTCAACCATCTGATGATTTTGTAGGTAAATGCAATGATCCGAGAGTGGAGTAGCACATTCCCTGAGACAAAAGAGAAGAAGGTCGATAGCAAGTAAAGGAAAAACCGTAAGGGAGGAGGGAAATCTTAAAGTTGATCATGACATTAAAAAATTGGGCCAAATCCTCAGCTGGTGTAAATGGGTGTTGCTCCATTGATGTTTACGGAGCCAGGTTGATTTACATCAAGTGGGGATCTGATAATCTCAGTTGTTGAGACACTGTATATATTAGATATGCAGCCATTTTTATCTTCAAAGAGTAAAACCAATAGCGTTAAGAATTACATTCATTCAGACAGTACATGTGTAGCATTTGATACCTTTGATGTCTTAAACTCTGGTTTTCAGAATTAAAATGTTAATCATAAAGTGCTTTACCATATTCAAAAAGATATGCATTACATATAGCCCTGGATTCATTACCCTCCACCTACTGGACCAAGATTGTGGCAAACCTTAAACTCATTGTGGTTTTCATTATTATTACAAAGCATTGCAATTCATACGGTCCTACCGAAGGGGAAGGGAGAGTGACTAATATCAAAAGCTGAAGCCCTCAATTTTATCCAGTAGAAAATGAACACAAAACATGGCTCTGTCATGAATATGCGCCACGAAGGCTGTTTCTCAGCTGTTAATTTTGGGAAAAAATCACCACCTCAATTTTCTGCCAGTGGGCAAACAAACCATTTTTTACACTTCAGCCCCAAGAGTTCCTCACACTCCACCAGATACAGTCAGTGATAGCCCATGTGCTATTTCAGTGCCATAGGGCCATTATTCAGTTTAGTTGCCCCTACTTTGATGTGCACAGTCTGTTAACAATGGAATGTCCAACATCATCCCCACCGCTGAGTCATGTCCTGTTCTTCTGCGGAGACCCCTGCCTCACTTTCTGAGCCTCTGCTGCTTTCCTCTTCTCTTGTTCCTCTGCTTTCTTCCGCTCCTCCTTCAGCTCTTTGTATCTCCATTTGGGAATCTGTAGATAAGTGCCATCTTTGGCACTGCTCTTCCTCCTCACTTTCTCTGGTTGGTAGGTGGGTGGAGGAGCCTTGTTGACACGCACTTTGGGGATGACAAATCCTGGTCTCACACTGCTCCTTCTCAGTAGGTGCAGTGGCAGGAGGCTTGCTTTCCTTGTGACCACAGTGTTCATGTGAGCTACTGTGAGGCTGAGGGGCTGCAGACTAGCCCGCCGGTCCTTTTTTTTGGGGATCAACATGACTCTGGAGTTCTGAAATAATTTCTCATAGCTGCTAACGTGGTCTTTGTCCTGAGATCGGATATCCTGGGCTCTTTGCTTCCTAAGGATTTCCTGCACAGCCAGTGTGCGTTTCCCCACGCAGGGTGGGCTCCCTGGGCACACAGTCCTGCAAGATATGGCAATAAAGGGGCTGTTTAAACTTGTAGTCATCCTAACCATGTGGTCAAGGACGCCATCTTCTTCAGGGCCACAGGAAGCCCTGAATGACATTGCTGACCTCACACCCTCCGAAATCCTCTGCAAACAGTTTTTTGGTTCTGCGGCCTTGGCAAGAAGTTCCTTCATCTTTGGCCATTCTGACTTATACTGGTCACAAAACTGCTCAGGGCACGGCCTGTCCATCAGCCTCTGCATGAGGAAGGCTGCTTCTGATCTTCCTGTGTAACAAGCCCATTCCCGTGGAGTCATTCCACGGCTTGGGTCAGTCGCGTGGACATCTGCCCCTTAAAGGAGAGAAAGGAAAAACATTTGCCTTTATCGGTTATACAGTGCACATTTCAACTCCCACTGCCATAATCAAAACTGAATGAAGCAGGGATCCTGTCAAGAAAAATAGTATGTGATTATGTAATTGAAGACTGTATCATAAGGCACACACACAATTCTGGAATTTCCTGACTTTTGAGTGCTTGACTTTGCAACTTTATTGTTTTTAATGTAGTTTTCTTGTATATAAATTCCTATTTTTAAACAGCACACTGAAAATAAAAAACACAAAAATAAAACAAAAAACACCACACAACCCATGTGGAATCATACTGACCCCCCACGTTGGTCACAAATAGGACCGAAACCTTTAGATCCACAGCACAGACCTCTGTTCACTTGAGCTAATGGAGTAACTGGTAGCAATAGCAGACTGTTTTCCTATATCTGGACCAGTCACTACTGAGTAAAGAGACATATAGCAATGGAAGAACCCCTTCTGTCTCTGTAGTAAATGTCTACACTACAGCAGTGCAGGTGCAGTTGTGCCACTGGAGCATTTCTGGTGTAGACATACCCTGAGTGACAAGGAGGAAGATGGTGCTGTTCACTGTGATAGATAAAGAAGGGAGAAGGGAGAAAGCGGGTGATAGATCAGAAGCTCAATTTTAGCCATGTTAAGTTTCAGCTGATGGCCAGACCCCACAAGGAGACGTCAGAAAGATAGGCCAAGATGTGGTTAGGATGGAGGGAGACAGGTTGCAAACAGAAGTAGATCTCTGAGGAATCTATATAAAGGTAATAGCTAAAGCCATGGTTGCAGAGAAGATCATCAGAGACAGGGTACAGAGCAAGAAGGGGAGGGGGTGAAAATGGAACTCTGTGGGACCCCACCAAAAGAAGGAGAGGGAAGGAAGAGGAGGACCCACCAAATAAGACACCGCAGAAGCAGTCAGAGAAGCAGGAGCAGAAGCAGGGTAAGGACAATATTTTGAAAGCTAACAGAGGACAGGATTTCAAAAAGAATCTGGTTAACAGTAATAAGAGGTCAACAAGAATATGATAGAGTAGAGGCCATGATGTTTGGCCCCGGTCTACTCTTCATCTCCCCATCAGCCTGTCTGTCTCTGAGCCCCTATTCTCTTCCCCTACACCAGCCTCCTCTTCCTTCATCTTTCCCCCTCTCAGCCTGTCCCCTTAACCTGATTGTCCCTGGACCCCCAACCTTTCCTCAACCCCACCTGTGCCTGCACTCCTTCTCCTCTCCAACTTACGTAGGTCTCTCTAGGAGTATAGGAAATTGCATGGGAGTTGTTTGTTTGTTGTGTTCATACAACATACATTTTAATAGTAAGCCTAGGGTGGGAATGATTTATTACATAGGACAGGGCCCCCAACCATGTACTGTGGATTCTGAATGTGTTTAAACTGGCCCTGCATTTTCAGATCAAGTTTGCTGATGGCCAACCTCCCACGCACACTTCCCCTCCACCCCCAAAACCACACACACACACAAAAAACCAAAACATCAACAATTCCAGGGCAGATCGTCCAGCCAGACCAGATGCTAGGGGAGGTGGCTATTTCTGATATATGATTAAACAGGTGTTGCGGAGTGTGGGGGAGTCAGGGCCCTGCACCCCTCTTCCTGAGNACTGCAATCCCCCTGCAACATTTCCAGGTCAAATCTGCCCTGCTCCCTGCTCCGTCACAACAGGTTAACCAATTTGTGAGGCCATCTCCACTTGGATTTGTTTGCAAACAGGCAACACAAACCCAAATGTGTTTGCCTCCAGATATATTCCAGATGTAGAATCATGGAAGAGCTGTGCTCTGTCTCGAAACCACAGTCAAATACACTGTTTCTTCTTACTCAGATACATTTGTCCAAACTGATCAGAGACCATTTACAAGGGTCCATTGAGCTCACCATTCGTGCTGCCTCTTCTATGATTTCTGGTTCTATCAATACAAATTGACACATTCCCAGCTCTTTTTGGAGCTATACCTCACAAAAGAAATCTACCAAATACAGAAATCCAAATCTTTTAGCAGCATACTCAATGCTGATTTTATGTCTCATCTAATGAAATCTTGTTTGACACAAGATCTTTTTAAGATGCTACTGACTTACTTTGCAAATCCAGAAACATTCCTAAACAAATTCCTCATTCAACAAAATTTCTAGGGACTTTACCAATTGGATCAGACATCAATATTCAAGCCCTTTTTCAAAGGTTATGGCAGTCTTATTGAACTATTTGTCATTCAGATTTAAGGCTGGTCTAACGAGTCTTCTTTTAGAAAATGTGTGCATTGCCCTTAGTCCTCATTTTCTTCAGATTAAATCATGTCCCGAATCCTGTTTTTCAAGCAACTAATTTGAGTAGCTGTGTCACTTTGGGATATTAATATTATATTCAGTTAATGAGGTTTCATGTCTCAAGAGATTGTTATCCACAAAACTGACATCACTGCTGCCGTGTTTGTGCTGGGCCGCCAAAGCATCAGAGTTCCAATTAATCAGAATTTCAGACCTCTGAATAAAAATGCCCAGGGTACTATGAATTTTTTTTTCATTAAAATCCAGTTGTAAGTCTTACATTTCCTGCATTGCTCCTTTATCCTATCTGATTAGTGACAGAATAGACAAACAACTATGGGTTTCTTCTCAATGTATGCAAGTCTGTTAATAAGAAGTAGGATCTAAAATTCTGGTTAAATCTGCATCTCTTTTAAAAAATACCGGCCCCACTAAATAAAGCAGCATCAGGACTTTAATTAAATGGAATTCTCAAGGAAAACTGCACCCATTTTGCTCAGTTTAGTAATATGAGAGTGCTAGAGTAAGTAGAACTCTAGTAAGGTCAACTCTGAAGCTCTCAGCCAGGCAACACTTTCACTTTCAGGGTTTGGCCCTGTGGCCATACACTATGAAATGTATTATTTAAGGTCCAGATTCTGCTCTGTTATACCAGTATAAATCCGCAGCAGCTCCAATGGTTTCACTGGAGTAGCACTATCTGGCCCTCCATTTTTAATCACAATTGGCATTTCTGCATGTCTTCTGCTGGAGGTGGTTATCTTGCTAAGAAGTGATATCAGTTGTGACCTTGGCAGCGTAGCAGCCCAAAGGAAGTAACTGCAGAACGGTAATTAACCTGCGTTACCATTCATTTTACATTCCAAAAAGTACATTCACATTTTTTAAAGATTAAACATTATGGCCAAGATTTTCCAAAGTGACTAGTGACTGTGGCTGCCTCAGTATTTTGGTTCACAACCTGAACACCCCGACTTTCAGAAAGAACAGCCACTCTGAAAATCGGCCTCCAATCATTCATCACATTTTTCCCTTCAGTTTCCCCGATGCGACTTCTATACCCAGTACTAAAGCAGGTTGGAAACTTGGTTAGTCTCCAGTACTGAACTCTTGCATTGCCAGTGTCACAGGTAATAATACACTAATAATATCACTAATACATGTACACAGTAAATACCTTCTGGTCATGATTTACAGCAGAAATTACTCCATAGTGCTTTGATCATCCTCATTATAAGGTTGGCTGTCACAGGGCGAAAGATCCCTTTAAGAGGAAGCAGGGTTCAGGGCACATGGAATGATTACTTGCTGTCCAGTTGGGCTTAAGGGAAGGCACCTGGGCCTTATAAAGAGGGAGACGGCTGCAGGTACAGGTTGGCAGATGCTGTAGACACAGCATGGCATAAGGCTGCTGCAGGGCCCTGAGTCCTGCAGGAAGACACCAGCAGGAAAGCCTGTGGAGAAGGCCATACTCCAAACAACAGGTGCTAGGAGGGGAGGAAAACAGACCCTCAGAGAGGAAGGCTGTGCCCATCTTGGAACTGGAGCAGAAGAGTGTTTGAAGTCTGAAGGGAAGCCAGACCCTCAGGGAGGAGGAGCTGTGACCATCTGAACCTGGGATGAAGACTTTGTAGGTTTAAGTTCTATTTTGAAAAACTTTGTGCAGGACTTAATAAATTGGCCCCGGGGAGGGGAATGAATATCTGTACTGTGAGGACTTTTTGAGGGGCCTGAGTGAAGAGGAAACTGAGGCAGCCCTCAGCAAAGCCACACTTGGCCAGCAGTGGGCACTACAGGGCAGGCACCCATTTACATTGGCATACTGGGCTATAATCTACAGGCAGTGGTTTTCAACCAGGGGTACACAGAGGTTTTCCAGGCGGTACATTAAGTCATCTAAATATTTGCCTAGTTTTACAACAGGTCACATAAAAAGCACCAGCGAAGTCAGTACAAACTAAAATTCCATATAGACAATGACTTGTTTATACTGCTCTATATACTGAAATGTAAGTACAATATTTATATTCCAATTACATTATTTTATAATGGTATTATAAAATGAGAAAATAAGCAATTTTTCAGTAATAGGTTGCCTATACACTTGTATTTTTATGTCTGATTTTGTAAGCAAGAATTTTTTAAGTGAGGTGAAACTTGGGGGTACGCAAGACAAATCAGACTCCTGCAAGGGGTACAGTAGTCAGGAAAGGTTGAGAGTCACTGATCTGCAGTATTCTGTACGGGGAATTCCACTGGCATCAGAAACTTCACCCTTCTGTCCTGCAGTGGGTCTAGTGGCAAACTCTTTCTCACTCACATATACACGTGCACATAGGGGACATGTCACCATACCAACAACATCCTTTGAAGCAATGATACCACTTTAGTCCTATGGGGCAGAGGGGAAAGGGAAAGTCATGATAATAAAGCAAACATGGAAAATCATGGAATCCATGGCTTTGAAGAACGCCATCACAAAATTTCTTACAATTGTTTTCTGATTACTTACTTGCTTACTATTCAGCATGACTAGCAAGCTTCAGGATTTACAATGCACTACATCTAAGCATAGCTGAAATTGCCAGTCTAAAAACCTCACAACACTGGACTTAATGATGTAAATACATCTCAGTAATTTAAGTGTGGGGAAGGGGGAGGGGAGGGGAAGGGGTCGGTCAGAGGAAGATCTTAAAGCTTCCTGGCTTTCAAATGTTTGAAAACTTCAATGGTCCTTTAACATAAGCTACTTGTAAAACTATTCTTAAACAGTTGGAAAGTATGGAAATGCAGAGCTAAGGTACCCAAATCATTACCTTTCCCTTGTACTCTTGTATCCCTACTGTATTCACAAGATAAGCTTAATCCTGCATACTGCACATTTTCAGCATTAACAATATGATACATATCCCTGTTAGGCTTTATCTTACTTAACAAGTCACAGGAAAATTTTCCATCTCTTTCCTGTTTGAACTCTGAGAGGACTAGAGACACCAAACTGAAGCCAGAGATTCCCAGGGTTAACCTCCTAGGTATGCTCCGAAAGACACTTTGAATTGACAGATCACTAAAACACTGTAACTCTTAGGATATAGGTAATAACTCATTTGCGTGCATGTTTGCTTGCTTTAATCTGTAAATAGCTCTCATTTCTTTTTCCTATTTAGTAATCCTTTAGATAGTTCATTACAGGATTGGCTACAAGCCTTGTCTTTGGTGTAAGATCTAGGGTAACAATTGATCTGGGGTAAGTGACTGGTCTCTTGGGACTGGAAGCAACCTGAATATGGTGTGAATTTTTGGTGAAAATGACCATTTATCACTAATGTCCTTGCCTGAGTGGTAAGATAGACTGGAAAGGCCAAGGGCACTGTCTGTGACTCCATGGTAAGACTGTTATAGTGATCCAGGAGTTCAAATTTGGTACTGGCTCGGTGAAATCTAATTATAGACCATGCCACCAGTTTGGGGGGTCTGCCCTGAAGTTGGTACTCTCAGTGTTGAGCTACCCCAGACAGCATGACATATGGTATATCTACATTTGAGGTGGTACTGTGATTCCCAGTTGGTATAGATGTACCCATGGTACCTCTGCTCAAGCTAGCATGCTAAACATATCAGTGTAGCCGGGGCAGCACAGGCAGTGACTTGGGCTATCTGCCCAGCATGTATTCAGGGGGACCACGCGGCTAGCCCAAGCCACTGCCCGTGCAACCCCAGCTACATGGATGTTTTTAGTGCATTAGCTTGAAGTCTACATGAGCTGGGAATCACACAGCTGCAATGTAGATGTTCCCCCGGGGTAAAGGGCTATCAAAGGTGTGAAGGGTTCTTAACGAGTATATGTGCAATGTTCTTTCTGGGGAGTTGCTAAGTGTGTGACTGTGTGCCAGGATCTGAATCTTATAGTGCCAAGGACCAGTGTGAGTGTGTGCATATTGAGGCATTGCTCAAAGAGGGTAGAGGGAAGGTGGCAAGTCCTTTAATAGTGTTAGCTGGAATCATGGCGGGTGAGAGTGACTCCTTTACTGGGTTGTAAAAGGAGGTGAAGAATTTGTACATTTCCGCAACTGTGAGGCTGGCAGAGTAAAGCTATTTGTGTTAATGGGGTGTATTGGGGCACTGCTGAAAGAGCATGGGCATGACGACATACTGCCAAGCAACCTTAACTCTGTGTTAACATAGTTCTTTGCCATTGAATTTCACAGTTTTTTTTTTTTTAAACAGGAAAACATATGGTGTTGGTAGGAGTTAGTGGTCATTTAGACAGTTGTACATATCCTGTCCTGCGACTTGCATACTGAGCCAGCCCACTCCATGTAAATACATACACACTAGCTGGGCCCCACCAGCCTTGCTTCACCACACATCCCTAGTCATGGCCCTGATCCATTCACTACATTTCCCCCTCCAACTTGGCCCCTCTCCAATGCTGTACACAGGCACCCCACCACAAGCAGGGAACTCATCTCCCTGAAGTCTTCACTCCCTGGCATACAAACATTTCTATTGTTAATTCCGCCCCACCTCCCACAGCCTGGCTCACAGGCAGTACCTGGAGTGAAGGCCAACTATATGACAATGAAATGGCGTTTCTGGTCATGTTGCTGAATGGTTGGAGGGTGGGGTTTGTGGCAGGGCCAGGAAGAGAAATCACAGACAGGGTTTCTGCTCCACAATACTGACAGTTTTATGTTTGACAGAAAGTATTTCTATGCCATACAGCATATATTTTTCAGTCAGCTAGGCACCTTCCAATTTCTCAATGAATGTTCTTCTAACACTTAGTCATAGCAGTCTTGGGGTGCACTGGCAGGGCTGGAGGGGATTAAGCTACAGGAAGGTTTGGCTGCAAGGGATTGGGGCTCAGAGGGTTGGGGTGAATTGGCAGAGCTGGGGGTGCATGGGGATTGGGGTAGAGGGGCTGGGGTGCACTAGCAGGGCTGTAGGGTGCCATGCCTCCCTCATCTAAGTCCCCAACCTTGTCTCCCCTACCATCCATCCCCATTTATTTCCCCTTCCCATAACCCCCCTCCTCTTCCCGCAGCCCCAAACCGCCCTCCCCCACACCTCCACCCCAAATCTCTCCTCCCAGCAGGTATACCAATGTTTAATTCCCCCCCCCAAATCCTTTGATTACATTTCCCCAAAAAATGAAATTGCCACCCAACTCACAAATTGTAGCAACCTCCAGCCATCAATTCAAACCTCCTTTTGTCTTAGGGCATGGCTACACTTGCAAATGTAGAGTGCTTTGAGTTAAACTAGTCTTTGTAGAGCGCAGTAGGGAAAGCGCTGCAGTCTGTCCACACTGACAGCTGCAAGCGCACTGGCATGGCCACATTTGCGGCACGTGCAGCAGCCACAGAGAGCAGTGCGTTGTGGTAGCTATCCCAGCATGCAAGTGGCTGCAACATGCTTTTCAAATGGGGTTGGGTGGGGTGGAGTGTGACAGGGAGTGTGTTGTGTGTATGTGGGGGGGGAGAGTGTGGGTTTTTTGGGAGCTGAGAGCATGCCAGCATACTGTCTTGTAAGTTCAGAGAGCAGCAGATCTCCCCTTCCCGCCCCCCCGCCTCGCTCTCTCTCACACAGCATTCCACAGTAATGGTTTGCTTTGATAGCCACATTCCTGCAGTGATTCCAAAACAATGACAAGAGTGGCCACTTGACTTAAGGGGATTATGGGATGTCCAGAGGCCAATCAGAGCGCAGTAATGCAACACCTCATTCACACTGATGTCCGGGCGTTTCACCCAAGGAGCACCAAGCATTATGCTTCTCGCCGAGGTGGATTACCAGGAGCGCTCTAGCCACGGAGTCAGAGCGCTCTAAGTGCCTTGCCAGTGTGGACGGGTCATGAGTTAGGGTGCCCAGGGCTGCTTTAATGCGCTCTAACTCGCAAGTATAGCCAAGCCCTTATGTGCGGGCTTGTGATTAACTTATCCTTAGTTATTTTAATTGAAGGGTGAGTTCACAGCCCTCAAAAGGTCTGTGATTCATCCAGTCAGACCCTCTCACTGTAACAGTACAAGGCAGCAGAAGTAAACTGGGTTCGGGGGGGGGGATTGGCTGTAATTCGGGAACCCTAGGTTAGATGACCCCAAATTTGAATCACTAATGCTACTCAGTGATCCTGTGAGACACACCCTTTCACCACATTTCAAAGCAATTTGAATAAATGTTCGGATTTTAGAGCACTTACAGGAGCTGAACTTTAAAGCATATAAAATGTTGGGAATAGAAACCGTCTAGCCTGCATTGGAGCATGAACAGTTCTCAAAATGTACATTTTCTTAAATACTGTTCTCAATTTGTGTCCCCCAGAGATTTAGTGAGTGCCATGTACTACCTTGGGTAAACCTCAACAGACTGAGATCATTTTGACCTGCACCACATCAGTAGTTTGATCTTTAGCTCGGTGGGAAAAAATCCACCTAGACACTTTCTTCTTTAAAATGGGTATTTTTTTCAAGGCTTATATTTCTGGAACTCTGGGCTTAAATGAGCCCAAATTTGGGTCATTAGCCCTACCTGCATATTCTTGAGGCACACTAAATTTCAAAGAAATCTGACTAAGCATGTTGATTTTAGAGGACTTAAAAAGGTCCACCTTTAAATAGATGTCATGGTGCAAGCTTAACTATAGCAGTGCTGCCATACCACAATAATAATAGTAAATGAGTCTTGTAATAAATAAATCACATTTCAAAATCCATGCAGAATGCAGTTATTCCAATTTGCTCTTTGTAATTAAGTGGCTATAACAATATATTTTCCTTTCTCATGACTTGGTGTCAGTTTAATAGGATAATCAAGGAAAGTGCTTCCTCCTTCTCTGAAATACACATTATAGAGCCCTAGCCTTCACAAAAGAACATGCCAAACATTCTAAATTATGCTTAATGGCACAAGGTTATATGTACTCAGACATACAAGGGATGCAGGGTTTTTATTTTATTTAGTTTTTTACATGATCCACTGTATAATGATTGCTCACAGAGCAACAATGCCACATAAGAGAATGTCTACACAAGTGGTGGGCAACATGTGGCCTGCGGGCTGCATGCGGCCCGTCAGGTCAATCTGCTGACAGGCTGTGAGACAGTTTGTTTACATTGACCATCCGTAGCCATGGCTGCCCGCAGCTCCCAGTGGCCGCAGTTCACCATTCCCGGCCAATGGGAGCTGCGGGAAGCGGCGCGGGCTGCAGAGACGTGCTGGCCGTCGCTTCCCGCAGCTACCATTAGCCGGAACGGTGAACTGCGGCCACTGGGAGCTGCGGACAGCCATTCCTGTGGACGGTCAATGTAAACAAACTGTCTTGCGGCCCACCAGCAGATTGCCCTGATGGCTGCGTGCGGCCCATGGGCCGCAGGTTGTCCACCACTGGTCTACACAGTCTACACGCGCCAGCTGTAGACTCAGGTTCATAGGACTCGGGCTATGGGGCTGTTTCATTGTTGTGTAAGCTTCCAGGCTCAGGCTGGAGCCCAGGCTCTAGGACTCTGAGGGATAGAGGATCCCAGACCCTGGGCTCCAGCCCAAATTGGAAGTCTACATGGCAATGAAACAGCCCCACAGCCCTAGTTCCACGAGCCGAAGTTGGCTAGCACAGGCCAGCTGTGGATTCTTCTTTGCTGTGTAGACATACCCTAAGAAGGAGTTATATCTAAGTACCATACACAGCTTATCGCGTCTTATTATTTAACATTAGGTGGCTTTATAATTCCGGACACATAGTTATCAGATCGTATTTTAATATTGTATCATATTCATAGTATTTGAGCTGTGTGAAATGTTTGTAATGAAACTCAATATCACATCAAAACTTCTAGGTTTTCTTATAAAGTCAAAAATCATCCCAAGTTTTTCAAATCTTTCAGGCCCAACTTTGTAGCAATGTATCTGGTCCCATATTTTACCAAGATTAAAAAGAAAAAAATTACTGTACTCTACTCTTCTAATATTGTAAGAATAGATAGACTGTTGGTAAAGCATGGCCAAAGGAGATCTGTGTTTTGTTCCTTAGTTTGCCTCAAATATGCGGTGTGACCTTGAACAAGTCATTTAACCTTCCATGCCTCAGTTTCCCCATCTGAAAAACTGCAGATAATACTACTTATCTACTTCTCATGGATGATGCAAGTCTAAACCAATGAATGCTTGTAATTCCCGTTGAGATGCTCAGATGGAAATTCAACAGCACTGTAAAGTACTATTGTAACAATAATAATAATAATAATAATAATAAATAAATAAAACTGCTTCATGTCTCTATTTACAAGACATTCAGAAATTGTTTTCATTTATATCAATAGCTCCACCATGCCTCTCAATAAAGTAAATACTGGAAAGGCCAGCTTTTCATTGAGTTACTGCTATCTTATTCAGAGCAAGAAGTACTGATGAAGCAAATAATTTCACATACCTGCCAACATTAAGGCTCTGACACATTCAGTTCGGCCTTGCATTGCAGATTTCATCAGTGCTGTGAATCCAAATACATTCCTCTTCTCAATATCAAGACCAGGAAAATAGTTCAACAAGTAGTTTGTAATGGTTATATGCCCTGTAGAAGGATAAAACAAGGGAGAGAAGAATTATCACTACAGAAAAATATTAGAGTTAAGAATCACTCTTAGGTTTAGACTGCTTGAAACTTTTAATTGATCACTACCAGCTACCAAATATGCAAGCCATGGCTACTTAATACTATGCCATTCTCACATCCCTTTTCACATGCTGCAGTCATTAGCATTTACTCTTAAAGTGTCTTGATGGTCTGACAGGAGCATGGGAAGAGGAGCCTGGAATTCCTGGGTTCTAATCCCACCTCTGACATTGACTCTGAATATGGCTTTCCCCTCTATAAAAACTGATGTACATAACACTCCCACCTCGGGGGTTGTTGTGGGGAATAGCTAAGGACCATATTGTGGCATGTCATAGTAAGTGGGGCTACTATGTGTCCCCCAGTTCATATTGGTGGGAAGGGATAGGGAATGGGTGGAGCTGTGTGGTTCCACCACCTCCAATGTGCCGGCCAGCATAGCGGCACTACGGGATGTAGGCTGTGCCAGTTATAGGGCTGGAATGGGGGAAGCCAAAACACAGAATGCATCAGGGGCTACTATTAGGGCAGTGCAAAGACATCCTGCCCCATATACAGGGCTTGTGGAAAAACCAAACTCACCCCTAAAACCCTTTGAAAATGGAAGGTCTGATGCAAGTGTGAAGTTCTTAATTGTACATACATATTTTTAAAGAACTGGACAAGATACTGCCCTGGAGATAGGCAGACAGCTGGGTCCTTTTCTCTAAAACCATGGAGTTTGATTAATGTCTGGTTGCACTAGGCAGTCAGAGCTGAAAATCTCAAGAGAACTTTGGGTGAGTTGATATTAGACAAAGGGATTATTTGTGTTCTTTTTTTGCTCTTTTTCACCATTTCTTTCCTTGCCTGGCTGTGGAGAGGCACTAGGCCACTTATTAGCAATAGGCCAGTGGGGCTGCTTTACTGGCTTCACAGTAAAATCAATGTGACTGATGTTCTGCTGTCAAGTTTTACTCTCCAAAAATGGCCATTGCTGCCTTTCATTTCCTTTGGTTTGTGTGCCAGTGTCACTGGTGTCAGCAGGGATATGCAGAGCACTGGAAGACTATCACTGGCTAAAATAATAAGTGTTAAGGAGCTAACAGCCTGAAGACCAATTAAAACATCAAGCCTTTATAACTGGACTAACAGAAAATGACAAACATCTAGTGCCATTATGACTTATTCAAAACAGTTTTCCCTTCACTTGTCATTTATTTTATGATGGTTTGATAGTTTGTATAATAATGCAGTCTGTCAGGCAGCTGGAACAATCACAACTTAACTACTGTGAGCTGTAAAAAATGTTCTGTCATCTCACTCGGCAGTCCAGTTGGATATTCTGCAATGCATGGCTGTCAAGTATATCCAGAAATGTTACTGAAGCAGATTTTAATTCAGACAGAGCAATTTTTAAAATAAATTTGTTGCAGCACATCTGGTGCAGTTTTCATCAGCAGTTGTTTGCACCAACACAATCCTACACTTCTTCTGGAAGGCAGGAAAAGCGAATATTTTGCCAGTTAAATGATTTTAGATGTATCTGTAGTCATAGTGTTAACGATGTTTTCGGTCTCACCCTTCTCTGAGATTTGCCAAATCCCACCAATCTATTTGTTTAGCTGGAAACTTCCTTGAAACTCAAGCGATTTCATAGACAACCTAAAACAGGAGTTTAAACTGTGCAAGAATCAAAGAAATTGAAGCCCAAATGCATAGTGGCCCTGCACCTAAGTGTCATCACTTAGTGCAGTACAAAACGAGTGCAAACTAGGTGAAAAAAATTCCAAATTAGAGTGGCAACGATTTACATTCACTTTCAACTGGGCCCATAACATGAACAAATGCCCCAATTCTGCTCATGTTGCACTCAATGGCAAAACTCCTATTGACTTCAATGGGAGCAGAATCAAGTCACAAATAAGACAATGAAGACAATTAACACTAATGGAATCTCTGTGCAAAGAAGGTTTGCAGGACTGGCCCCAGAATGCTCAGTTCCTCTTGATGGGTAAGTATCCCTCTGCCTAGTCTGAAGGCCTCAATGTAGCAGAAACACTTTTTTTCAACCAGGGATGTCTAGAGAACATCAGAATAGTGAGGACATTTAAAACATCAGCATTATATACAAATAAATGATTTTTTTAAAAAAAACTCTATGTTAATTACGGTTAAAGATGCTCTTCTTTATGTTACCAAAGATATAACTACAGATTGGGCTATTTGACACAGATGGGGAGTAGGGTGGAGGAAATCATAGTCAAAGCTCCCCAGAGAATTGGATCTAACTTCAAGTGAAGACAAAAAAATTGCAGCAAAGTAACAAAGAAAATTAAGCAGAGCTGTGTGGAACTCAGCTGTTCAATATCACAAGGATTCATGCAAACCTCTTCAATTTCAATCCACTGGGGTTTATGTACTCTGAGGTTTGCTTCAAATTTCGGGTTCAAAGAAACACAAACTCAAAATAAAACAGTCATAAATGCCAAATTTCACCTTATTTTGAGTTCAACCTGTCATATGGTTTTGATACAAAGCCATGAATTTGGTCCACGTTCTCTCGAAACATTCACCAGTGTTTCAGTGAACCTAGGTGAACGCTAGAGTTTGTACCTAACCTGAAACCTGCGTATTGTGTGATTTCAGGTTTGCTACAAAAGCTTCATGAAGCGCTAAGAAGTTACCATGGTTATATTTGAATTGCATGCTATTGCTAACTATTAATGACAGATGTAAAGTCTGATCCATAGTGGCAGTAACCTTGGGCTGCTATACATACAGTAGTTTAGTGGGAGTGGGAGACAGTCACAGCACTTAGAAGGTGTGAAAGGGGATTGCGAATGAGGAAGTATGGCACTAGGAAGCTGCAGAATGGGGAGAAAATATTTTCCAACATCAAAGAGTTTGTTGGTCTGTATGCTTGGTGTACCTCCTACCAAGAATACTGTGCTCAGCATATGGTATGCAGTTCTTTGTCCTGCGTGGGGGAAGGGGCATGTGGTGTCACGAGTCCCTCTCCCCTGATTTCTGCTAAGGTGGGAGTCTGGCTGAGTGGGACATGCCAGGGAAAGGCACCGGCACCAGCTTCTGTACCAGATGACTGGTGGAAAGCTAATATGACACCATTTTTTAAAAGGCTCCAGAAGTGATCCCAGCAATTACAGGCTGGTAAGCCTGACTTCGGTACCAGACAATCTGTTTGAAACTATAGTAAAGAGCAGAATTCTCAGACACATAGATGAACGATCTGGAAAAAGGGGTAAACAGTGAGGTGACAAAATTTGCAGATTATACAAAATTACTCAAAATAGTTAAGTCCAAAGCAGACTGCGAAGAATTACAAGGGGATCTCACAAAACTGGGTGACTGGGAAAGAAAATGGCAGATGAAATTCAATGTGGATAAATGCAAAGTAATGCACATTGGAAAACATAATCCCAACTATACATATAAAGTGATGGGGTCTAAATTGGCTGTTACCACTCAAGTAAGAGATATTGGAGTCATTGTGGATTGTTCTCTGAAAACATCCACTCAATGTGCAGCAGCAGTCAAAAAAGCTAACAGAATGTTGGGAATCTTTAAGAGAGGGATATATAATAAGATAGATTTATATAGAGGTAATATGATATTCTCTATGTGTGATGCTCTGTACCTCAGGGGAACACCCAGCACCCCCATGTTCATCCTTGTAAAATGATTGTGTGGTATCCAATGCAAAGTTTGTCATGTCAGGTGTCTTCAGAAGGCTCATGATGCACTGAGCATTGTTGTTACAGTAATGTTATAGGTTATAATTTCACGTATGTAATTATGAGGCTGACAATGTATCCTCATGGCTTAAAATAAGCCCAGGCAAAAACTCTCCAAGAGCAGAGAGGCAGTTCACACCTCATCAGGGCAGGTATAGGACAAACCCAGCCCAGCCTCACAGGAACAAAGGCCGCTGGCCTGGGCAGCAACAAAAGAATCTATTGGACTCTCGAAGGAGTCACCCCCCTCTTCCTTTGATCAATTTGGAACTGTGATGAGGTAATTCTCACCTGACTCTGAAGGGAGGGGGGCAAAGCCAAGAGGGAAGAAAGGACATGATAAAAGGGAGAGACGTTTGCCATGCTCTTCCTCTCTCATCCACCTACATCTACAGACACCACACCAAGCGACTGAAGCGCTGATCAAAGGGGAAAGCCTGGCTGACGACCAACCAGCCAGCCTGTGGTGAGAAGCATCTAAGTTTGTAAGGACACTGAAAGTCTTAAGCTCAGCTTCGAATGTGTTTTGCTTTTATTTCATTTTACCAAATCTGACTTGTTATGCTTCGACTTATAATCACTTATAATCTATCTTTGTAGTTAATAAATTTGTTTATTCTACTTGAAGCAGTGCATTTGATTTAAAGCGTTTCAGAGACTCCCCTTGGGATAACAAACCTGGTACATATCAATTTCTTTGTTAAATTGATGAACTTATATAAGCTTGCAGCATCCAGCAGGCATAACTGGACACTGCAAGACGGAGGTTCCTAGGGTTGTGTCTGGGACCGGGTATATTGGCTAGTGTCATTTGGTTGCACAATCCAAGGAGCAGCTTACATGCCAGAGGCTGTGCATGAACAGCTCAGGAGTGGGGGCTCTCACAGCAGAGCAGGGAAAGTCTGGCTCCCAGAGTCAAGGATTAGAGTGACCTAGCAGATCACCAGTCCAGATAACACCAGGGGAACGTCACACCATTGTATGCCCATATATTGAATACTGTGTGCAAATGTAGTTGCCACATCTCAAAAAAGGTATATTGGAATTGGAAAAGGTTTTGAAAAGGGAACAAAAATGATTAGGGGTATAGAACAGCTTCCATATGAGGAGAAATTAAAAAGTCTGGGACTTTTTAGCTTGGAAAAGAGACGAATAAGGGGGGATATGATAGAAGTATATAAAATCATGATGGGTGTAGAGAAAGTAAATACGGAAATGTTATTTACTCCTACTCATAACACAAGAACTAGGAGTCACCAAATGCAGGCAGCAGGTTTAAAACAAAAAATGAAGTATTTTTTCACACAACACACAGTCAACCTGTGGACCTCTTTGTCAGAGGATATTGTGAAGGCCAAGACTATAAGAGGGTTCAAAAAATAAACTAGATAAATTCATGGAGGATAGGTCCATCAATGGTTACTAGCCAGGGTGGCAGGGATGGTGGGAATGGACAACAGGAAATGGATCACTTGATGATTACCTATTCTGTTCATTCCCTCTGAAGCACCTGGCATTGGCCACTATCAGAAGACAGAACACTGGGCTAGATGGACCTTTGGTCTGACCCAGTATGGCCATTCTTATGTAAATAGAGGAGTGTCTATACCGTATAAGTAATCAATCATAGCTTAACTCGTACATATGCCAAGCATATTTTCTGTGACGTGTATCAGTGCCCTCAAAACATGCTCTGTGACTCACTTTATGCCTGGTCTGGGTAGTCCACTAGAATGTCTTTTCTATTTGGTTTGAATGTGGCTGGTACAATGGATTTGGTTGGGGCTTCTAGGCACTGCTGTACTACAATAATAATAAATAATAATGTCAGCAGCAGCATGTAAATTCAGTACACTATATGCAAAGGCTCCCCAGGCTATCTTTATTTAGAAATTATTATTTTCCATCCATGCTTTACAAGGAAGGTAAATATCATTATCTCCATTTTACAGATGTGGGGACTGAGACAGGAAGGTGGAATGACTTTCCCCAAGAATACACATCATTTAGGTCTCCTGACTTCTAGTTCGGGGCCCTAACCACTGGATTATGGCTGCCTCATTGTTATTTCTGCATATAAGTAGGCATGATGTCCAGAGGTGCTGGAACAATTTGTATAGTGGGGGTGCTGAGATCCATTGAACCAAACTCTAAGCCCTGTATATGATGGAAACCACTTCAAGCCAGGGGGTGTGGCAGCACCCCCTGCACCCTTAGTTCCAGCACCTATGATGATGTCACTCACTCACTGTCCTGAAAATGTGTGTAATATCAAGAAGAAAAAAAGGAGAGAATCTGTTTTGAAACATCATAGTTGAAACATTGATTTGTGCCTGCGAATGTAGAGTCCAGTCCTGTAAGATATCGAGTGCCTCCTGACAGATCCGCAGAATAGAGGCTGCTCAGCTCCTTCCGTAACGTTCTCAATACTTTGTATGATTGGTCTTTACATCCTCATTAATGTAAAGGAATTATTCTAATGTGCAATTCTGTACTCCACAATTACTACATAACTGTGTTAGAGATTGATAGGTAGTTGGTCCATATAACACACTGGCATCCAGCAGATGTTTTGAAAGAGTGAGCAAATAAGGATTCCCACTGAATAACAGCACCTGTTATCATTCACGTCTGGCTAGAGCAATTGCTATCCAGCAGCAGCAATATTGTGCATCCTGACCCTGAGTTTTTAGTTGTATTATTATTACTTTATGTTTTTGTTGAATTAACCTTTATGAAATAAAAGTTACTGTACTGTATCTTCCTCCCTTTTTCCCCTTCTGTTTCCATTTTTTATTCATTCATTACTTTCTTTCCTTTTATTCTATGTAGTATTCTTTCCTTCTGTTTTTGCATTGTTTTTCTTCCTCCAACTATTTTTTTCTTCTCTTCCCCATATTTTTTTATCCTCTCATCCCACTTCCTTTTTTCCTTTCACAACAATCTCTCCTTCATTACCATTTTCACATTTCTTCCCCACTCTTTTTGTCATTCTTTTATTACCTTCATCTCCCTCAATCTCCCATCTAGGGTTGCCAACTTTCTAATCGCACAAAACCAAACACCCCGTCCTGCCGCTCCTCTGAAGCCCATCTCCAAGACCCCATCCCTGCACACTCCATCCCACCCTCCGTCCATTGGTCACTCTCCCCCACCCTCACTCGCTTTCACTGGGCTGGGGCAGGGGGTTGAGGTGAGGAAGAGGGGCTCTGAGCTGGGGCAGAAGGTTGGGGTGGGAGGGTATGGGCTCTGGGCTGGGGGTACGGGCTTTGGGCTGGGGCCAAGGGGTTCAGAGTGCAGGAGGGGGTGAGGGCTCTGGCTCGAGGTGTGGGCTCCGGGATGGGGCTGGGTGTGAGGGGTTTGCGGTGCAGGAAGGGGCTGGGGCAGGGTGTTGGGGCAGTGCAGGCTCTGGGAGGGAGTTTGGATGCTGGAGGGGACTCTGGGCTGGGGCAGGGGGTTGGGGTGCGGGGTCCAGGCGGCGCTTTCCATGGCTCCCGGGATGCGGCTGCCAGGTCCCTGCAGCCCCTAGGTGCATGGGCGGCCAGGGAGGCTCTGGGTACCACCCTCGCGCATGCAGGTACCACCCCCGCAGCTCCCATTAGTCGCGGTTCCTGGCCAATAGGAGCTGCGGAGCTGGCCCTCAGGGCAGGGGCAGCATGCAGAGCCTACCTTAGCCCCGGGCCCCTGCTGCACCGCCGACTGGGCTGACTTTTACTAGCCTGGTCGGCACTGGTCCCTTTTTGCCAGGCGTTCCGTCAAAAACCGGATGCCCAGCAACCCTACCCCCATCCTTTCTTCACTGCCCCACTGCACCCACCGACTCAATCTTCAAAAAAAGAAGAACAGGAGTACTTGTGGCACCTTAGAGACTAACAAATTTATTAGAGCATAAGCTTTCGTGGACTACAGCCCACTTCTTCTTCCCCTCTTAGAATTTATAAATGTATATTTAAAACCCTCTACCATCTTTTAGATATAATCTGTTTTAGGCTGTGATGAATTTACAATTCTAGACAACAGGCATGTTGTCTCTGAAAAGAAATGCTTTGGCTGGAAGAGATGCTGAGAGATGGGCAAGCAAGTTACAGAGGCATGCTGGCCATTTTTCAAACCTGTGATTTGCATGTCAAATTGGGTAGTTTGTAGCTGCTTCTCAATATTGCTAAGCTGAAAGTACAGCTCCCTCCCTATACTATTTCAAGGTTGTCCATCTAAAAAAACCCTTGAGCGGGATGCTATCTTTGCAAAGATGTACATCTTATGTTTCAAAAAGCAAATGAACTGCAGTGTGCTGAATTCATTTGTCTGCTAAAACCTTTGCTAATCTGAGGTTTTAAAAGCAATTCTGCTGCCAGCATCTTGACAGCTCCTGATGCTCAGATCAGAGTGTCAGAATAACCATGAAATTCTACATATCAAAGAGTTTTCTTTTAACCTCAATCTACAAAATATAATAGACAAGTCCTTCATACAGCCTCACTAAACACTGCAGGCCTGCTTATCATCTATATGTTTCCTTTGCTGAACTACACACAAAAGATGTGTCTGAGACTGTGAAATTCCATAGAACCACCTTATCTACACCCAAGTACTGTTTGGATTCAGACCCTGTGAGAGCATTTCTGAGGATGCACATCTCAGCCATGTATTTGAACTGTTTTTATATAATCTTACAAATAAAATACTGTGGATTTACTACTCTGTATAGCACATGAAAGAATAATTTCAGATTAAAACAACAATGATCTTGGTGTAATAATTACACTTATTTTAAAAAAAAAGTGCTATTTCAATAGCCTGGGAGTTTGTTCCAGTGATTATTTTAAATGGGAATACCATGCAGTTAGGAAAAATCAATTACTGATAATAGTTAGAAATACAATGAACTAACTCGGACCATGACTACAGGTACTGCTTCCTGGCATATTTAAAGCAGGGAGATTTGCAGAGCAGCCGCTTGGAGTTTGTCTTACACCTTCACTAAGCACAATTAATTAAACCTGGCCTTCTGTTTAGAAGCTAGGTTTGAGCAGGTAGTTCTGCAATATTTATTTAATTATAGAACTCCTGAGCCTGCCATTCATCTTTGGTGATACTGTTCACTAATCTCCCATGTGGGGGAATGTACAGAGGCCCTCAAAGAAGAACGGTCAGTTACTTACTGGTAACTGTTGTTCTTGGAGAGCCACCTCTTTGCATTCACATTTCCTTGTCACCTTCCCCTCTTTCTCAGGGTACATCTACACTACAGGGGGGAGTCGATTTAAGATACGCAAATTCAGCTACGTGAATAGCGTAGCTGAATTCGACGTATCACAGCCGACTTACCCCGTTGTGAGGACAGCGGCAAAATCGACTTCTGCGGCTTTCTGTCGGCGGCGCTTACTACCACCTCCGCTGGTGGAGTTAGAGCGCCGATTCGGGGATCGATTGTCGCGTCCCGACGGGACGCGATAAATCGATCCCCGAGAGGTTGATTTCTACCCGCCGATTCAGGCGGGTAGTATAGACCTAGCCTCAGAGTTCTTATCTCAGTTTAGGACTCCATGGTGTGGAAGAGAGGACTGAGGCAGTGGAGGGATACACTCACCTATGAAGACTCAAACATCGAAGTCATGCACTGATTGGCAGATTCAGTGGAGAAGCCAAGAACTTCATGAGCCAAGGAAACTCAACTGTCCCATTGCCCCAGATAAAGGGAAGAGCAATGCTGGTAGGGCAGTGTACGTGGGATAGACAGAGAGCTTTGTATATCAAGGTGATGCCATTCACCAGCACCAAATGCACATGATTTCTTTAAAGACTATAATTTATGCAAACTGTTTACAAATAAACTCCTTAAATAATTCACAAAAGCTCATACATGGAGCTGCCCCTGGCAGTTATGTATCACCACAATAACCAGGAGCTGGCAGGTATCACTGGTACTGCCAGGCTAGCTGAGGAGGGGCCAACTTAGCAGCAGCAACAGCCCAGAAACCAAAGGGGAAGAGTGGTCTTGGGGAATGGGCTCTCCACAGCTGTGGGGAGTGACAGGTGTTCCATTTTTCAATGCAGTTATTGTGTGTGTGTGTGTGTGTGTGTGTGTGTGTGTGTGTGTGTGTGTGTGTGTGTATAATTACACACATCATAGTAAAGAGATGCATCTTTAGGTCTAGTAGCAAATTACAGTTCACCACAAATAACTGGACAACTAGGTTCAGTTTGACAAATGTATTGATTTCAGTGGTGGGCCAGTCTACCCAATCAGTATGGAAAGCTAATGAGAGGAACTTTGGGATGGGGGAGGAAACCAACCAAAAATTGCAAGAAAGTAGTAACTGCAAGTTATGGGGGGCGGGGGAGGGGGAGAGGAAAGGAAGTAACTAAAGTCTGGTCTACACTACAGAGTTAGGTGGACACAAGGCAGCTTACGTCGACCTAACTATGGAATTGTCGACACTCAAATTTCAGTCCCGCCGATGTAACTGCCCTGCTACACCAACTTAATAACTCCACCTCCACAAGCAGCATAGAGTCAAAGTCGATGTAGTTAGGTCGATGGAGTGTCAGTGTAAACACTGCATTGCTCACGTCAAATGTTACTGGCTTTCAGGAGCTATCCCACAATGCCCCACACTAACAGTACAATCGATACAATTTCTCCTGGTGAGGATGTGCACCACTAATGGAAGGAGTGAACTGTAGACATGCACAAGCAATGTAATTACTTGCAGTGTTTCTATGCCGACGGAAGTTAGGTCGACTTAATTTTGTAGTGTAGACATGGCCTAACCAAATAAGAAAAACAGAAGACATGAGAGAGGATCATTCTAAAGTTTAAAAATATTGTATTAGAAAAGGTTATTTACAATATACTTGAAAATTAAAGAAAAACCACATAAAATATATACTTCAGCAGTCTACAGTATATTGCTCTAGGCTACTACTTAGAATTAAGTAGCAACTATATTCCATGTTAACTCCACTGATTGCGATGTTAACCACATGATAATCTGTATTAACACATCAGTATCTTATAATAATGTATTAAATAACTGGTATCAACACGCTGGCTCAGGATTACAAAGGGGAAAATAAGTAAAAACAAATATTTATAAGCTTGTATAAGCTTCTGCTGACTACAGTCAGTCTCAATTGCTTTTGGGATCAATATAAAATACTGACAGACAGTGTCAAGTCAATGTCTGTCGAGACAATGTCAGCACTGTAGATTAATTCTGAGCTCATTATAATTAGGTATAAAGGTCAGAAAAGAGCCAGCCTTAACTCTAAACCTTTTATAAGCCAAATATACATCAGAAGCAGATAAAAGAAAGCAGGTTACAGAGCATATGAGATCTCCTGATTCTATTCAGAAAGCTACAGAGATTACCTTGCTATAAATAAGACAATTCTGAAAAAACAAACATTTTATAATTACTACCTCCAAGTGATTTCTTAAATAGCAAATAATCCATCATTTCCTTTTTCAGAATAATACAAAAAAATTTCCCAGGTAAAGCCAATATTTACTAGCAGCAAAGATAATACTAGTTTTTATTGCTAAATAAATAATGTTTACGCATGTCCAGTTAGCTGCCAAACAAATTTTGTGGTAACTAGGGCATAGAAATGTATCATTAAACTATATAATTTTCTTTTTTAAACAACAGCTTTTAAAAGGGACTCGACTACCACAGCTGGACCACTTGTCTGATGCTGTCCATTAAATGTAACCCTAAATGTATGCTGTATGCAGGGCCACCTGGGACAACCCACCCCCTCCGTCCCAGACCCCGCCCCTCTCCATCCCTTTCCTCAAGCCTTGCCCCTCCCCCTTTCCGCCCAGCCTCATCCTGCCTCTTCCCACCCCATCCCACCCCCTCCCTGCGCACATTCCACCCCTTCCCCCAAATCTCCACCCCACCTCTTTCCAGCTTCTGTCCCCTCCCCAGGAGCCAGGGGGCAGAGCGGGATGGGCTGAGGCTGGGTCGCTCACTGCTACTGGTGCTAGGCCCCCTGCTAACCCCCCAGGCCACCCTGGACCCCGCATCCCAAAGCACGGGGCCCAGGGCAGTTGCCCCGGTCTGTCCTATGGACGGGATAGCTCTGGCTATATGTATGTATATCAAGCTAATTGTTGCTAATTATTACATTCCTTCAGTTCCTCTATAATTTCAAAGTTGCAGAACCTCACACTCCCTGCCAGTCAGAGATACTAAGGCTTAGATCGACAAAAGGACATAGGTATTGTGATCCTGAGCTTCATGGTACCTAACTTTTAGACATATAGAAAAATCACAGGAACAACACTATGATCCACTAAGCTTAAATTCATAACTCTGCTAGACACCAAAAATCATGGACTTAATAAAGACACTGAATGTACGGCCCATTACAACAATCTGTAACCCACTATGGTCATCTCTACTCTAGCAGCTGTGTCACTGTAAGATTGCTCATGTAGCCACTCTATGCTGACATCATAAAACCACCTCAATAAGTGGTGGTAGCTATGTCAGTGAGAGAAGCTCTCCCGCTGACAAAGCACTGTGCACACTGCCACTTATGCCAGTAAAATGTATGTCACTCAGGGGTATCTTTTTTCACACCCCCTGAGTGACATAAGTTTTGCCAACCTAAGTGGTAGTGTAGACATGGCCTAGCCCTCCTTTGTCCTATGTAAAGGGGTTAACTGCGCACTTCACCTTGAATGGTCTCTTGCAACATGTGTTACCTCCTTATCTGTTCCAGCTTGTATTTAGCAGTGATACTCTGAGTACCTTTTCCAGACCTGAAGAAGAGCTCTGTGTAAGTTCGAAAGTTTGTCTCTTTCACCAATAGAAGTTGGTCCAATAAAAGATACTACCTCACCTATCTTGTCTCTCTAACATCTTGGGACCAGCCTGGCTAAAACACTTGAAATAAAGAAATACAGTAAGTACATCATGGATTCCATGCCTGGGGAGGGGAGAAGGTTGGGCATCCACTTAGCTGTTACAGGATTGCCTCTGAGGACCAAGCTAGACAATTTGGGCTGCAGAGCTGTTTTGGGCTCCATACCACAGACAAAAAGAGTCTGTATTTGGCCTGTAGATACAGATCCTAATCATATTTGTCACCTCTCTTTTCTGAGTCACTTCAGCATTTTGTATCCACTTACAGTACATGACTACAGCAGTCTTTAAAATTAAGGCACAGTATTTTAGTTTTTAACAATAATCAACAGTTAGTTTTTTATGAGTATATTCATGCTAGAAATAAACATACATTTGTCTCTGGGTGGGATAAAACATGCAGAGTGATTTTTTGATTTCTCTCTCACTACAGTGTAAAGTAGGAGTAGCTCCACTGAAGTCAATGTAGTTACCCTGGTATAAAACCAGTACTAGTGAATGCTGAATCAGGCCCACAATATACCCACAAATATTAGATTCCTAGTCCTTAATAGGGAATGACTAAATAACATATTTGCAGTTAAAATGCTTCCGAGTTGTCACATAGCTCCTTAACTTTCTTTCCAATATTCAACAATGACCACAGGCCATCAAGATATGTGCAAGGTATGTGAAAGAAAGCTATAGTTATGAACACACTGCAGCTACATAATATACTGTATTAACATCATTATGACTAGTTGTTTATCGTGGAAGCAAAACAGAAAATTCAAAAGGAAAAAACAAAATAAAAAAGTCACAGGATCACATTTTTGAACAAAATTTCATTTATTTTGAAGTTAAAATAATTAAAACCATCTGTTAATAATTAATGGCTTAAAACCATTGATAAGCTACAAAAGATATAGTTTGAATTTGTTATCTATATATAGTGAACTTGTAAAAGATTCATGAGAGCTTTGCTTTGGTGTAGACGGGCTGGGTTTATAAATTCCACACGCTGTTGTGGAAAAAACTCCCTAAGAGTCACAGTTTTTGTCCCAAAAGCAATGGCCATGACAAACACACCACCATAAACCTGATACATAAAGGTGAAACAGAGAAAGAACCTTACCTGCCTGCGCAGCTGTAATTAGAGCCGTGTTCCCTTCATTGTCCTGCCAGTTTACATCAACATGAGGGCACTGTGCTAAGGCTATTACAATATCCACAAAACCTTGGTAACAGGCAACAATAAGGCCAGTCTATAAATAAAAAATAAGGAGGTAGTTAAGGGTAAGCAGAGCAGACTGATCAATAGTACATTGAGGAAGTATATAATTTGGCTTTTTTTTTTTTTTTTTACATGTGAGAAATAACATGACATTTGAGTGTTAACTAGTGGTGAGCTGAAGTTGCAAAGTTTGAAACTGAATTTCCACAAAGTTAGGGTAGTTTGGGTGAGGGATTACACTGGACCTGGACTCCCACAAAACTGAGTGTGTGTGTGTGTGTGTGTGTGTGTTGCTTTCGTTCGGGTTAATTTTCTTAGGGCCAGATTATTCCCTGCTGCTTCATGGCTGCACAGGGGTTGAAGTGCAGATGAAAGGCACAGCAATGGGTTCCCTAGCAATCCCTGTGCTTCCTACACTAAAGGGACTGCTCTCTGCATGTGCCCTTTGGATGCCTGACACCCCCAAAGGGCAGGAGGTAGGGTAGGCCATGACTATGTCTCCAAAAAACAGAAGGGAAGGGGGGTAAAGGCAGATATGTGGAGACTCCACATTCCTCTAAATACAGGGGTGTGCCTGAAATGAATGATTGACCCTTTTATTAGGCTTGGGTTTACATTTGTAAATTACTTCCTTTAAAAAAAACCCTAACAGTAAATAATATATATTGAAAAATATTAAATAAGCTCTAACAATTTTAAATATTATGGAAAATTATAACCCATTGAGCCCCACTAACTACCATTTATCCATCAGTGCCAGTAGTAATTTGTTGCAGTTCAGCTAGTGACCATGGGGTTCCAGATTCAGAAATGAGTTTTTACAAAATATTTTAATTCAGAAATTCTACTTCTCACAATAGATTGTGGATAATAGACAAAACAACAACAACATGTAGCTCTAACAGTGTACGAGTCATTATATTATAAATCAATGTGGGATTATGAAGTTTAAGAGTATTCATAAGCCACCATACAACTCATTTTTTGGAATGAATGAGTGAAGCACAAAAAAGGCTGATATTAAAATACAGACTAGTATGCTACTAGAACACTAACGTTCTGACAAATTTGGGAAATTCAGATTTAAGGCACCCATGGCATACTGATTTCTGAGCCTTATACATATATTTTGTGGTGGGACACAAGAACTTTCCTTATATTATCACATAGCAATAAGCCAGGCATAATACTGTACTACTAGGCAAAAATTATTTTACAAATGTGGCTTAATGATATGCAGGTCTAGAAAAATGTATACTAATTATTATAAACTATCAGATTATATTATATATCAAGATGAACACAAGAAGTTCCCAGACCACTGGGTGATTTTGCATTTAATCATCTGAAAACTAAATATTTGTCCTGTGGGTAGTTTTATTTTAAGTTCATAATATCTATAATCAATTTTAAATATTTCAGCTATAACCTAGCAATCCCACATTCTTAATACTGTAAATAAAATAAATCAATTTTTTTAGGAAAAAACATCACTGTTTAGTATTCTTAATAACAACTAAAAGCTCAATAAAATCTCCAGGAGGAGGAAAAACCAGGAAATGTATCTGACCACCCAATTTAGCCCTGAGCCATTGTTTAATTAAAAAAAACCAAAATAGCTTCCCTAAAATATCAAAATACTCTAGCCATTGATTAAATGGAACCAGAGTACTTAATCCTCAACATCTCACTTGACCATTAGAATTAAAACCATTATCTCATGTTTTCAGGATTACTTGTGTAACCCAGTACATAAGCATCCACAGTGCTCTGAGAAATGTACAAAATAAGGCAGGAACAAGTAAAATAACATCAGTGTTTAGTGAGAGTCCATGGGTTTTCCCAACTGCCTACACATTGTTCTTAAATGCTGACTGTGATCTAAACACATCAACTAACAGCTCAGAAGACAGAGGAAAAGAATAAGGAGACAAAATTAATCCTTTCTACTCTGCTCCCTTTGCCTAGCCAGAACACACAGACATGCAGAATTCGACTTGACCACCAGTTTACAGGGGGAATTAAGAAGCCCATGGGTGAAAGAACTTTAAACCTAATGAAGTGACAAACACAAACCTCCCTGAAATTTTTTCAGTTCAAAATGTCCAAATGACCCGATTTGACTCCGACTTGTTCCCTATTTAATCAGAGAAGTGGTGACTGCTATTAATAGTAGCAGGGTCCTTCATATACTCCAGCCTGTCCACCATGTGCACAAGGCCAAGAGAGAATCCCCTTCTAGCTACCATTGTGGCTACAACCCCTTAGTCACATTTAAAGCAGAGTAATGGGGAGGAGTAAGCACATCAGAATCTGACCCTTAGGTTTTTTTTCTTTCGTTGGGAAAATTAAAACAGCAGCAAGGGCACAACATGATGTGGGAAAGATGTTTATTGAATCGATATGAAACACCAAAGTTACACATTTCTTGTAGCCATGGGATTAATAAGCTTGTAAAGGAAAGACCTCAGCAGAAACCATCTCTAATCTTTTTTGTTTAGGAAAATATTGGACCAGATGTCTAGCTAGTGTAAATTGGCATAGCTCCACTGAAATTAATAAAGCTATGCCAATTTACATCAGTTTAAGATCTAACCCACTGAATGCACCAAGGGAGAAGAATCTGTGATTCACAGGTGTGTCTTTGAGTCACAATGCCTCTCCAGGCTACTCCTGAGGTTATGCGCTTTACACACCACTCCTTACTCAGGGACGTGCCTAAATTGACAATAAAGCCATTAGCAAATACAGAAGACAGTAGATCACTTCTGGACTTAGTTTATTCAGCCTACTCCTACCACAGTACCACTACTGTTAATAATCCCATCCTAGCCAATCCCACCACCTTTCTAAATTACTTTTACCCCAGCTCTCTAGTCTGCGCAACTGATGTACTATTGACACAGATGCCACTGGGCAATGAGCGTCCTCTGCCAAGCTATTCTGTCATTACAATCAGATTGCTATTAGTCAATACATTAATGTTACACAGTTATCTCAATTTCCTCTTCCATTTAAATTCCGGTTGTCCTTTTAGTTCAGGCGACAAACAGCTTCCTTAAGATACAGACACAATGCCATCTTTTTGGTCAGCATACTGACCACAATATTTCTCAATTGCACCTTTGAATAAGACTATTATTCTGATTTCTTTTTTACACAATTCACCTCACACCCAATATTTAACAAAGCTCAGCACTCCTTGATAAAGAGCATTTCAATTTCCTTCCAGTTAACATGCAATACTTCAAAAGATTCCTTTGAAACTGGATAGGGGATCTTGTTAAGTGAAAGCATCCTTATTTGCATAGAACTTCAAGTAACACTATCAGAAGACATTCATTTTCCAGGTGGGACTGTCTCTGCTAATTGAAATCTTACTGCAATTTAATCATTCTGACCCCCTGCAGGTTTGTGCATTCCCTTTGCCTAAATGGTTGGTCCTGAGACATAATTCAACTCCTTTTGGTCACACCCTTAACATTACTCTATTTCTTTAATAATTTCACTTCCTGTTGAATGCTCAGGACTTAAATCGCCTCAGCTTTAAAAGTCTGCAGATGAAAAACATAGTCTGATCATATGGAAAAAGTAAAATATTAATCCTATCAGCAAAATAAGAGTACAAAAGTTATAGGAATATAGGTTTCAGAGTAGCAGCCATGTTAGTCTGTATCCGCAAAAAGAACAGGAGTACTTGTGGCACCTTAGAGACTAACACATGTATTTGAGCATAAGCTTTCGTGGGCTACAGCCCCCTTCATCAGATGCATAGAATGGAACATATAGTAAGAAGATATATATATATACACATACAGAGAACATGAAAAAGTGGGAGTAGCCATACCAACTGTAAGAGGCTAATTAGTTTATTCAGCCTACTAGTTTATTCCAGGCTTATATCATAGAATGATATAAGCCTGGAATAGTAGAAAATGGACAGCACTGACAAAACATCTGTGAATGTTGTTTAGCAAATTTTTTTGTTGTAAAACCTTCACATCATGTGTAAAATAGACACCATTTTAATCTGTCACTAATCCTGCAATACAATGAACTTACTACACAAACACCCATTAGTACTTTGCTGCCACAAGTAGTGTAAGGTAACTCCCTTCTCTTCATGTGCCAATATATATTTATGATTGTATCTGTAATTTTCACTCCATACATCTGAAGAAGTGGGTTTTTTACCCATGAAAGCTTATGCCCAAATAAATCTGTTAGTCTTTAAATTGCCACTGGACTCCTCGTTGTTTTTATAAATAGGAAATGTTATTTGTGCATCAGGTCATTATAGAAAATAAAGAGATTGCTGGAAATATCACAAGATCAATAATGAACACAAGGTGAACGGCAGAGAAAATCACAAATACCATAAAATGATTTTAGCTTAATTAAATTATCTTCGGACAACACATTTTCCTCCAGGAAGGTAAGAAAGAAAACATCTTAATCTAACCTTTCCCCCACTTGCCTGGAACAAGTAATGTGTGTGACAGGAGAATAAAATATCATTCGATTGTTATGAGCATTTTGGTAAAGAATTGACAAATAAATTTCGGGTGGGTTCCATAAACATACTTAGGCACCTAAGTCCCATTTTTAGGCTTCACTGCAATCCACAAAACTCCCTCTTGGCTGCCGCCTAAACCTGAAGACCCTAAATTCACTTGGTACCTAAGTTTTTGTAGTAAAAGTTCCTGAAGTGCCTGTTTCTGCCTCAGAGCATGCACACTGCTGTGCCACTCTAGGCTCAGATGCCTACCTCCTGCCTGAGTCCCAGACAGATTCACAAATCAGGGAAAAGATAGGCAGCTGAATGCCTAAGTTGCAGGTGAGGCCTGATCTGGTAAGCACGCTCAGAGGCAGCCTAACGCCATACAAAACCATCATGGGCAAACTCCTTCATAACCTGTAGCTTAGTGGTTAGGATATACTCCTATGATGTAGGAGATCCCTAATTCAAATCTCCCATTCCCCCCCCCCCCACACACACACACACGCACTTGCTGAGGGGAAGGAATTTGAACAGGGATCTGACTAGAAAGCCATTCTAATGCGGTCTCTGGCCAAACTAATAGTTAACTATTTGATTATTTTATTAAAGTGGAACAACTTCAACAGGAGAGCTTGAGAGCCCCTCCCCCGACTACCCCATACCTCAGTGGTAAGCACACTCACCTCAGAAGTGGCAGGTCCCTGTTCAAATCCCTTCTCCTCAGCAAGCAGAAAGAAGACTTGAAGCAGGGATCTCCCATATCCTAGTTAAGTACACTAACCATCGGGCTGAAGGCAATGAGGCAGGTTTTCATCCTTCCCCAGCTGTTTTGTGTAGAGTCAGGAGGCCTCTGAGGCTGAGCCCATATACCCGATTGGGCCCTGTATATGACAGGCAGCTGAACACCTAGCATCCCCTGGTTCATAAATCACAAGCAGAGATAGGTACCTCCCTGCAGCCTGGACTTAGGCATCTGTCTCCATGAAAGGAGAGGGATTTAAGATGCACCTCTGTTGGCAGCATCTCCCCTTGGCTAGCTTAGCCAAGAAGCTTCCTAGCATGCTGGCTTCAAGGATTGCATTCTAAGGCATCACTCTCTACCCATTCATTGTACAGGCTGCCTAATTCAGGCCTTGTGGATCACAGTGTGGTTCCTGTGATTTTCTAAGGGCCTAAAAATTAGACACTGGGACACTGAGCATTACAGTGCCTAAGTCCCTTGGTGGATCGGGGTCCCATGAGCCTAGCTTTGTAAGCTTTCATGACACTTTTGCAATTTGGTTAAAAGCAAGATTAAACAAATATGTAATTTAATTAAATTTAATAATTTAACTCTAACAATGTATATATGCACAAACATATTTAGAGAGAATTATGGTAACTACATTTATTAGTTTTAAAAGTATATAAATCAAACAGCACTTATATAATCATCAGAAATTTTCACTTAAGAAAAATAAAAATACTCGTATTAAATGTTATAAATAACGGTAATTCATAAATAAAATGTTTAATGTGATGAGTAGCATTAAAAATCTGGATATTTTATTTTTAAAAATATCATAAAACAAAAGAAAGCGCCATTATTTTATGGATTTCAAAAAATAAATAGATCTCAGATTATGCAATATAGGGTCAAATTCTGCTCCCACGATGTGTAAATCTGGAGTAACTCTTAATCTACCTCTGCACTTTGAGTGGGAGGTGTGAGTCCCAGCTTGCGGAGATACCCGTGCTAAAAATATCTCTGTAGCTGGGGTAGCATGGGTGGCAGCTCAGCCTTGCTGCTTAAAAACAAACCCAGAGGGTCCAGGTGGGTTTGTACCTGGGCGGCTAGCCTGAGCCACTACCCTGACTATACTGCTCTTCGTAGCGTGCTAGCTCAAGCAGAGCTAGCACGGGTATGTCGACATGAACTGGGAATCACAGCTGGCTCCCAGTGTGCAGGTAGCCTATAAATCATCTGAGAAAATCCAGATTTACACCAGAGTAACTGAGCAGAATTTAGTACTGAGCACTGATATCTGTTCTTACCTGATTTGTGTGGAATGGATAAACTCTTACAGACTACATATACCATTAGGAGAAACATTTGCCAGTAGCTGAAATCATATTTATAATTGGTTTTGCTAATTAGGTCAGCAGAGAATGAGATAAAGTAATTATCCGGGTCTTCAATCCCATGCGAAAGATTGTTTGTGTGCAACAGAAATCTGTCAGGCATGTAAACTTTAATACCATCCATAAAGAGAGAATTTAGACTGACCTTTTAGAGAGAGAAGAGTAGTAATGTATTTGTGTAGATATTATATGGGAAACTGACCAAAAAATCAGGAGTTTGAAAGAGGAAATTGTTGTTTGGACAAAAATACAGGAGCCTGGGGGAAGATGCTGATTTTTTCCAATGAAAGCGGTCAGACAAGAGCAAAAGAGAGTTTTTCAGTGTGGACTGAAGCAGGGAAGTGTAAATCTTTGTGACTCTGCAAGGGAACATAAACGCCAAAAGCAAAATCTTGTCTCCAACAGCAAAGCTTGATGACACTATCCACTTGAGTTCCTGAATAAGAGGGTCACAAAAATGTCACCTCCACTGCAGAACATTAAGAACACTAAGAACTCGGCTTGAAGAGTATAAGAGTTTTGCACTATGTAAAAGCATGCCAGTCCTCAAACCTTACAAAAAATAATGTATAACTCTCATCTGCCATTTAATGAATGGGATACATTCTGTCCTCAGGTACCCCATAAAATGCTATATATGTCAGTGTGGCTTCACAGGTGTAAATAAAGGTAGAATTTAGTCTATGTATCAATTCTGCTAAAAATCCCTTCATAATCTACTGTAATCTAAATCTATAGTAATCACTACTAAAAATAGCCTATGAGAAGCCATTTTTCTGTACTTGCAAAAGCTTACATTGTACAACAAATAAACCAGTTGTTACCTGGAAAATAAATAAGCTAACAGAAGGTCATGTTTTCTGCTAATAAAGTCTATGTTACAGTTGTTAATATGTAAATTATTTTAATTAGTTATAGCAGCATCACTAATGACATAAAAGAATGATGAGAGTAGGCTAGCAGATACTTCTGCTTTACAAAACTAATCTCTTTTTCATAGTGGAGGAATTGTATGTAAACTCATAATTCCTATGATGGCATGGTTACTTCTACCTCTAATGGGAGTGATCTCACTTTTAAAAGTGCTTGTCTTAACAAAATGTTTATGTTAAAGAGGAAGTGGAAAGGTTTTAACTAACTGAGACCAAGTGACTTGTAAGGAGTTAACCAGTCTCAGCTGATTCAGGTTCAAAGGAGGTAAAGGCTCTCAGGTAAAAAAAAATCCAGTTATAGCTCTTTGAGACAGATGGAGGCTGTTTGTTCAGCTCTCTGGTCTGGACACAATTTGTCTGAAAGAATCCCTAAAAGCACTGCTTGGATAAGAGTCTATTTTCCTGCCTATGTATGTGTGTGGTGGTTTTAGTATTTTGTTATTTATTATTATTAGATTGTTGTTTTATTATTTTGGGGATCACACTATCACTGTGGCATTAATGTTTCCTTGTGCTCTATGAGATAAAATAAGGAATCAATGTCAGACTTTAAAAAGAAATCCTACAAACATGCTCAAGATTTTTATGATGAGGGACCGTCCTGCTTCTACTGTGAATGTGGAATGTCTTTGTCCATCTCCTGCCCTGTCCTCTGCCTTTTTCCTAGGTTGACCAGCTACAGTATAACCTCAGAGTTACAGACACCTCAGGAATGTAGGTTGTTCGTAACTCAACTCTGAACAAAACATTATGGTTGTTCTAAGTTTACAACTGAACATTGACTTAATACAGCTTTGAAACTTTACTATGCAGAAGGAAAATGCTGCTTTCCCTTTTTGTAGTAGTTTATGAATTTATGTTTATCACATTACTGCACTGTATTTGTTTTTTTTGTTTGTTTGTTTTTTTGTTTGGTCTCTGCTACTGATTGTGTACTTCCAGTTCCAAATGAAGTGTGTGGTTGACTGGTCACTTTGTAACTGGTGTTTGTAACTCTGAGGTTCTACTGCATGTTTCTTCTCTATCAGATTGGTTGTGCTCCCTTTGACCTCCGCTGAGTTAAGGCCTGATGGTAAAGTCAGAAACTGAGGACCAGATACTCAGCTCCCAATAAAGCCTCTCTGCACTGCTCTATCAGCACAAAGTCTTAAAGCTGATGTATCAGGCAAGCAGGGGGAAAAAATAACCTGTGCATTTTTTACATAGTCAAATTCCATTTTTCAGTTTAGTTAGGTTGTCGGGTTGGGATAAAACTATTAAGTGGCATTGATTCCTGAGAAATAATGTAACCCTATTAATCCTAACATTATAGTTTGTATTACACAGACTAATCAGTGTCAGTACTGTCAAATATTAAGGCTAAATCTTGATGACATTGGCAGTGATAACAAACGTTTGGATACATGGCAGCCAAACTCCTAGCTGATTCCTACTTCTCAGTATTTATTTGTGAGTCAGTCCATTATTCTCACTTGGAACTATGGAGAGAGAAATCTAAATCCAGAGAGGTCTGAATTCATAAATAATATAAACAACACATTTAGCTTTAGTTAAAGGGATACTGGTTGTGACACTAAGCACCAGAGTCTTCATAGAAATATTGTTTTATGATTAAGATGAGTCATGTAAGATATCATTTGAAAGGTTATGATTTGCTAAATATGATTATCCTATTTGTATGCATGTATCATTTCTGTATCTGAAGTTAGAAATATTGACTCTGTATCAATACAAGTGGGTTTACACCTGGGGGACACCCACCAGACAGAATGCAATCAGTCTGGTGGGCCATTAGGAAGAACAATAGGTCTTTGAAGATGCTAATCTCCCACTTTCCTGAGACGCTTTCCTGGGATGCCACAAACAAACTCTGATTCATGGTTGCTTTGACATTGCAGGGTCATGTGATCATATCACCTGGTACTGGACTCCATGATAGAATACCAGTATTTTTCCAGTCGGGGAGGAGGGGAATCACACTGGAAAACAAAGGGTTCTCAGCCATATGTAAAATCTATGTAAGGCTGGGGAGTGACTTAATCAGTGGTCGTTCTTTACTGAATCCCTGCCCAGGATGACTGCTGGAAACATCTAAGAAACAAGACGAAGGCAGGGGGAGAGAAGAATTGAGCCCAGGCTGGGAAGGTGTCTGGCCTGTGAAAGAAATACCTGGAGTTTTAAACTACAAGCATGAGCAGCTTGCCTTCAAGAAACCCTACAATCTGCCTAAAACAACATCGAGGATGAGAAATTACTACTTGTAACCAGTTTCAGAGGGGTAGCCGTGTTAGTCTGTATTGCTTACAGACAGCACCCCTGAAGCAAATACTCAGCAGCAACTACACACCACACAACAGAAACACTAACCCAGGAACCAATCCCTGCAACAAACCTCATTTCCAACTTTGTCCGCATATCTATTCAAGGGACACCATCATAGGACCTAACCACATCAGCCACACCATCAGGGGCTCGTTAATCTGCACATCTACTAATGTGATATATGCAATCATCTGCCAGCAATGCCCCTCTGCCATGTACATTGGCCAAACTGGACAGTCTCTACGCAAAAGAATAAGTGGACAAAAATCAGACATCAAGCATTGTAACATTCAAAAACCAGTAGGAGAGCACTTCAATCTCCCTGGACACTCCATAACAGACTTAAAAGTGGCTATTCTTCAACAAAAAAACTTCACAAACAGTCTTAAATGAGAAACTGCAGAACTGGAATTAATTTGCAAACGTGACACCATCAAATTAGGCCTGAATAAAGACTGGGGAATGGCTGAGTCACTACAAAAAATAATTTTCCCTCTGTTGATAGAATCATAGAATATTAGAGTTGGAAGAGACTTCTGGAGGACCAAGCAGGACCAACACCAATTAATCATCTCAGCCAGGGCTTTGTCAAGCTGGGACTTAAAAACCTCTAAGGATGGAGATTCCACCACCTCCCTAGGTAACCCATTCCAGTGCTTCACCACCCTCCTAGTGAAATAGTGTTTCCTAATATCCAACCTAGACCTCTCCCACTGCAACTTGAGACCATTGCTTCTTGTTCTGTCATCTGCCACCACTGAGAACAGCCGAGCTCCATCCCTTTTGGAACCCCCCTTCAGGTAGTTGAAGGCTGCTATCAAATCCCCCTTCACTCTTCTCTTCTGCAGACTAAATAACCCAGTTCCCTTAGCTTCTCCTCGTAAGTCATGTGCCCCAGCCCCCTAATCATTTTCGTTGCCCTCCGCTGGGCTCACTCCGATTTGTCCACATCCCTTCTGTAGTGGGGGGACCAAAACTGGACGTAATACTCCAAGTGTGGCCTCACCAGTGCCGAATAGAGGGGACTAATCACTTCCCTCGAACTGCTGGCAATGCTCCTATTAATACAGCCCAATATGCCATTGGCCTTCTTGGCAACAAGGGCACACTGCTGACTCATATCCAGCTTCTCATCCACTGTAATCTCCTGGTCTTTTTCTGCAGAACTGCTGCTTAGCCAGTCGGTCCCCAGCCTGTAGCGGTGATTGGGATTCTTCTATCCTAACTGCAGGACTCTGCACTTGTCCTTGTTGAACCTCATCAGATTTCTTTTGGCCCAATCCTCCAATATGTCTAGTCACTCTGGACCCTATCCCTACCCTCCATCATATCTACCTCTCCCCACAGCTTAGTGTCATCTGTTAACTTGCTGAGGGTGCAATTCATCCCATCATCCAGATCATTAATAAAGATATTGAACAAAACCACCCCTTCTTGTCTACTGTTGGGAATGGGCCACTTCCACCCTGATTGAATTGGCCTCGTTAGCACTGACCCCCGACTTGGTAAGGCAACTCCCATCTTTTCACGTGATATATTTTTATACCTGCCTACTGTATTTTCCACTCCATGCATCTGATGGAGTGGGTTATAGCCCAAGAAAGTTTATGTCCAAATAATATTGTTAGTCTCTAAGGTGCCACAAGGATTCCTCATTGTTTTTACTTGTAACCAGTTTCTTTAGTATTAAGCTTAGCTGTGTGTTTGTTTCATTTGCTGTGTGATCTGCTTTGACCTGTTTGCTAACCCTTATAATCTATCTTTTGTAGGCATAAACTTGTTTTTGTTTTCTCTGAAACCAGTTTGTGGAATTCATAACTGGGGGGGGCAAAAAGCTGTGCATATATTCCTCCACATTGAGGGAGTGAATTTTATGAGCTTACGCTGTATAGTTCTCTGTGCGGTGCAAGACAATACAATTTTGGGTTTACACTCCAAAGAGGGTGTGCACTTGAGTGCTGGGCAATTCCCCAGCTGAGTCTTCCCACACAGAGCTGATTTCAGTATTTGTGTCTTTCTGCAGCTGGGTGTGTCCCTACCTGTGTGTGTGCTGGAGGAGGCTTGAGGGCCTGTCTCAGCAGGACACTGTAAGAGAGCCCAGGCTGGTGGAACAGGCAGGCATGAGTAGGCACCCTGGAAGTGAAGGGCAACCTATCACAATGGGTAAAAGCCCCATTATTTTAAGAAGACTGCTTTCCCCCACACATCCTCTGTCTGCAGTTTAAGATCATCTAAGTCAAGGGTTCTCAATCTTTTTCTTTCTGAGGCCCCCCGCAACATACTATAAAAACTCCAGGGCCCAGCGGGTGAGGCGGGGACTGGGGGTTCTGGGAGGTGGGTGGGGGCTCAGGCATAGATGTAGTTTGACTTCTATTTTAGGTGGGTAGGGGTCAGCGAAGCTCAAGGCGGCTCCGCACTGTGGGGTCTGGGGAGGGAGTACCACCTCCATCCTCTGACTCACCTCAGCAGGCCACCCACCTGTCTGGATTGAGGGGGGCCACAACCAAAATTATGATTCAAAGGTGGTGAGGCTCAGCTCAAAAAGTTAGAAAACAGGTCAAGGTGTATGGAGGGGGTAGCTTGGTGCAGGAAGGGGATAGCTAGGGGCAGTGTGCGGGCAGAAGGGTAGCTCAGGATGCGGGGAGGTAGCTTGGTACATGAAGGGGAGTAGCTGGGGCAGTGTGTGGGCAGGAGGGTAGCTGAGGGTGCAGAGAGTGGGGTAACTAGGGGCTGTGTGGGCTCCCCTGTGGTCCCTGTTCCCCGAGGGCTCTGCCAGCCACAGAGCCAAGTCCCCTCACCCAGGCGGCTCTTACTGGCTGCATGAGCAAAGGGGGCTGGGAGCTGAGGAGCAGCTTCAACCCCCTACACCAGCAGCAGGAGATGGAACGCTGCGGCTGCCTGCTCCACGGCACCAGCCAGAGCAACAGCTGCCCGCACTGCCCGGCTCCCCGCCTCCAACCTGGCCAGGGTACAGAGCTGCCTTGGAACTGCCCTGCTCTTGCACTGTAGTTTTTTTGGGGGTAACACCCCCATGTCCCTCCAATTCTGCCCATGGGCTTGGGGCTCTGGAATTCAGCCCTGTTGCACCTGGCGTCAGCCCCACAGGGGGTGCTGGGAATGAGGGCTTCAACCCTACGGCTCCTGGCTTCAGCCCCGCGAGAGGTGCTGGGGCTCAGGGTGTTAGCTGCGGGGCCCTACGGACCCCCTGAAAGGATTCACAGACCCCCTTTTGAGAACCGTTGATCTAAGTCATTAGCAGCTTGATCCAAAGCCCACTGAATTTATTGGAAAGACTCCCATTGACTTCAGAGGATCTGGATTTGACTGTAGCGCAGCGAACTGGGAGTCAGACCGGCAATCTGTTTTCACTGACTTGCTGTATGACTTTGGCAAGGCTCCTAACCACTGTGCCTCCACTTCACCACCTGTAAAATAGGCAGTAGTAATACTTATTTCAGAGTAGCAGCCGTGTTAGTCTGTATCCGCAAAAAGAAGAACAGGAGTACTTGTGGCACCTTAGAGACTAACAAATTTATTAGCTTATTATTTATAAGCTTTCGTGGACTACAGCCCACTT